>NW_026287538.1:85000-105000 GCF_023373465.1 Oncorhynchus keta | reverse complement strand
TACTGAAGAGGAGTGTACCAGGTGTAGTGTACTGGAGAGGAGTGTACCAGGTGTAGTGTACTGGAGAGGAGTGTACCAGGTGTAGTGTACTGAGAGGAGTGTACCAGGTGTAGTGTACTGAAGAGGGGTGTACCAGGTGTAGTGTACTGAAGAGGGTGTACCAGGTGTAGTGTACTGAAGAGGAGTGTACCAGGTGTAGTGTACTAGAGAGGAGTGTACCAGGTGTAGTGTACCAGGTGTAGTGTACTGGAGAGGTGTACCAGGTGTAGTGTACTGGAGAGGAGTGTACCAGGTGTAGTGTACTGGAGAGGAGTGTACCAGGTGTAGTGTACTGGAGAGGTGTACCAGGTGTAGTGTACTGGAGAGGAGTGTACCAGGTGTAGTGTACTGAAGAGGGTGTACCAGGTGTAGTGTACTGAAGAGTGGGTACCAGATGTAGTGTACTAGAGAGGAGTGCACCAGGTGTAGTGTACTGGAGAGGAATGTACCAGGTGTAGTGTACTGAAGAGGTGGGTACCAGGTGTAGTGTACTGAAGAGCAGTGTACCAGGTGTAGTGTACCAGGTGTAGTGTACTGGAGAGGAGTGTACCAGGTGTAGTGTACTGGAGAGGAGTGTACCAGGTGTAGTGTACTGAAGAGGTGGGTACCAGGTGTAGTGTACTAGAGAGGAGTGTACCAGGTGTAGTGTACTGAAGAGGAGTGTACCGGGTGTAGTGTACTGGAGAGGAGTGTACCAGGTGTGTGTACTGAAGAGGAGTGTACTGTAGTGTACTGAAGAGTGTACCAGGTGTAGTGTACTGGAGTGGAGTGTACCAGATGTAGTGTACTAGAGAAGAGTGCACCAGGTGTAGTGTACTGGAGAGGAGTGTACCAGGTGTAGTGTACTGGAGGAGTGTACCAGGTATAGTGTACCGGGTGTAGTGTACTGGAGAGGGGTGTACCAGGTGTAGTGTACTGGAGAGGAGTGTTCCAGGTGTAGTGTACTGAGGAGGAGTGTACCAGGTGTAGTGTACGGGAGAGGAGTGTACCAGGTGTAGTGTACCAGGTGTAGTCTAACCCTAACTCTAACCCTAATTTTAACCTTAACCATAAACCTAACCCCTTACCCTAAAATAGCATTTTCCGTGTGAGGACCGGCGAAATGTCCCCACAATCTTTCCCTCCATTGACTTCCTCTCATATTGTAATGTTTCCAGACCAAACTTCCTTCTGCAGACTGACCCATTGTCATTGTTTCAGCAGCCTATCAAGCTGCAGTACAATAGGTCTCTGGGAGATTACATCAGAGGGCAATCCTACGAAGCTGATTTGAAGAGCTAGTGAGTTAACTTTGGTGAACTCTGAGTTCAGCTCAGGTTAATAATAATAATAATATATGCCATTTAGCAGACGCTTAACCGGTCATACGAAAGTGTCTTACCCTTTAGCCAGGTAAAATGATATGGCAACGAATCCTTCAGAAGTAACCTGCTCTGAGGCAGGCTAACTCACAGCTAACTCCCCTTTGGAACACCCTGAGTAGATCTAGCTGACTGATACACCTCTGACCTCACAGAGCCAAACCAGCCAGACACAACATAGCATGGCACCTTGTCACAGAGCACAACACAGCTGGGTGGGGAGTGTGTGTGTGTGGGGGGGGAGATAGGAAGATAGGAAGAAAGACAGAGAGACCTGTGGGTGGTGGACAAACAGCTCATCTCCCCAATGTCTCCTCCTCCTCCTTCTCCTCCCCTCCTCCCTCTGGGAGTACCAGCAGATGTTCTGGAGGAGTGCTCTATGCTTTGATGTGCCATCCCCTTTATCTCTCACATGACTGAACTCTGCCAAACAGATGAGGTTGAATATCACGAGGGCTTTAATAAACCTTACCACCGCTTAGTGTGGTGAAAGAGGATGAGTCACTCCCCAAAACCACAGCCAAATACAGTCCTGTTCATCCCACATCCCAGCAGGCAGGCGGAGTCCAAAACGTGACAGAGGGTATTTCGTCAGAGTTGTGTATAGCTCATAGGAAGTCGTCTTCAAGGGATGTAATTAATTATGAACAAATAGGAGGTACGACAGAGACAAAACAAGATCCTGAAGGATTCTTCTTCAACCATTGGTGAACGACTGTAAAGTTAGTGTTGGAGCTGAAGGACATAAACTGTAGGTGGAGTGTCAAATGGTTTTAGTTACTATTGGAGCTGAAGGAGATCAACTGTAGGTGGAGCATCAAGTGGTTTTAGTTACTATTGGAGCTGAAGGAGATCAACTGTAGGTGGAGCATCAAGTGGTTTTAGTTACTATTGGAGCTGAAGGACATAAACTGTAGGTGGAGCATCAAGTGGTTTTAGTTACTATTGGAGCTGAAGGACATAAACTGTAGGTGGAGCATCAAGTGGTTTTAGTTACTATTGGAGCTGAAGGACGTAAACTGTAGGTGGAGCATCAAGTGGTTTTAGTTACTATTGGAGCTGAAGGACGTAAACTGTAGGTGGAGCATCAGGTGGTTTTAGGTGGAGCATTTTTTTACTATTGGAGCTGAAGGACATAAACTGTAGGTGGAGCATCAAGTGGTTTTAGTTACTATTAGAGCTGAAGGACATCAACTGTAGGTGGAGCATCAAGTGGTTTTAGTTACTATTGGAGCTGAAGGACATAAACTGTAGGTGGAGCATCAGGTGGTTTTAGTTACTATTGGAGCTGAAGGACATAAACTGTAGGTGGAGCATCAAGTGGTTTTAGTTACTATTAGAGCTGAAGGACATAAACTCTAGGTGGAGCATCGGGTGGTTTTAGTTACTATTAGAGCTGAAGGACATAAACTGTAGGTGGAGCATCAAGTGGTTTTAGTTAAAGCTGCAATACGTAACTTTTAGGGTGTCCTGACCAAATTCACATGGGAATGTGAGTTATAGATTTGTCATGCCCATTAAAAGCAAGTCTAATAAACGGTATTCTGTCTGTGCTATTTCTATGCTTCCTGTTCTTGAGTTTTGTTTTTGCATCTTTTACTTTTGGTTTTGTACACCAGCTTCAAACAGCTGAAAATAAAATATTTTTGTTTATGAAAAATATGTTTCACAGTGGTTTAGAAGGTACAATGATTATCTTTACTAGTCTTGCTTGTTCTGTCACATAAACTTAAATTAGGCAAACTATTATAATTTTTGCAACCAGGAAATGGCAGTGCATCTTTAACTTTAAAGTAGCATAACAATCAGAGGTATGTTTGTTGAGGCTGTCACTTTGCCTGGGGGAATCTCAGTCATGTCTGTTTTGCGAGCGGATCCACAAGTTATAACTGGCCACAGTACAGGTGTGGGATCTTAATTTGATCCTGTTGTTGCACCAAATGTTACTTGTAGTGTATTCTAGAATAAAAAAGCAAATAAAATTTCTGATTTCATTTTAAAAATTTATCAACCCCTACAAAAATGTCCATTAATTACAATCCACACAATAATTCACATTTCCTGTTGCTGCAGGATTATTATTCTGCTGTGAGAAATTGGTCAAATTAAGATCCTGCATCTGTAGGTGAAAGCAGATCAGATAGAAGCTAGAACAAAACAAGAAGCCAGGAAGCTGAAGTAATTTGTTTGATTTGTTGGAGTGGTAGGTGGAGGGATGAGAGGGGTAGAGTGTCTGGTTTTCTCCTGACTCTGCAGGATGGTATCCATGGTATTCATGCACTCGTCTTTCGATGAGGTCATCCACCATCCAGCTGCTTCAGCTTTATCGTCACGATGACAGGAGCCAACTGGAAGACGCTGTCTCTGACAGGGTGCCTGTAGGTGGTGTGTGTGTGTGTGTGTGTGTGTGTGTGTGTGTGTGTGTGTGTGTGTGTGTGTGTGTGTGTGTGTGTGTGTGTGTGTGTGTGTGTGTGTGTGTGCATGTGTGACACACACCTGGAGAGGCACCTCTTTGGAAGGCGCCTCTTTGGTGGGAAAACCCACGAATAAAACTCAGAGACCCATATCTGATTTCATACATTCCTTGGTAAGGATAATTTTAAGTCGGTTGGTTCCCCGCTCTCTCGCCATGCCTCCCCTCTCGACCAATTCAATTAAATTCAATTCAAGGGCTTTATTGGCATGGGAAACATGTATTAACATTGCCAAAGCAAGTGAGGTTGATAATATACAAAAGTGAAATAAACAATCAAAACGAACAGTAAACATTACACATACAGAAGTTTCAAAACAATAAAGACATTACAAATGTCATATTATGTATATATACAGTGTTGTAACAATGTAGAAATGGTTAAAGTATACAAGGGAAAATCAATACCCCCCTCTGCTCCCCCTAGCTCTTCTTCACTCTCCCTGCTCCCCCTGGCTCTTCTTCACTCTCCCTGCTCCCCCTGGCTCTGCTTCTCTCCCTACTCCCCCTGGCTCTGCTTCACTCTCCCTACTCCCCTGGCTCTTCTTCACTCTCCCTGCTCCCCCTGGCTCTTCTTCACTCTCCCTGCTCCCCCTGGCTCTTCTTCACTCTCCCTGCTCCCCCTGGCTCTGATTCACTCTCCCTGCTCCCCCTGGCTCTGATTCACTCTCCCTGCTCCCCCTGGCTCTTCTTCCTCTCCCTGCTCCCCTGGCTCTGATTCACTCTCCCTGCTCACCCTGGCTCTGATTCACTCTCCCTGCTCCCCCTGGCTCTTCTTCACTCTCCCTGCTCCCCCTGGCTCTGATTCACTCTCCCTGCTCCCCCTGGCTCTGATTCACTCTCCCTTCTCACCCTGGCTCTTCTTCACTCTCCCTGTTCCCCCTGGCTCTTCTTCAATCTCCCTGCTCCCCCTCTCTCTTCCTCTGATCCTAGTTATCAGTCCACATGTACAAGCCTGGCGACTCCTCTCTCTCGCCTCGCTGTTGCAACACATCTATCCTGCCTAGTGATAAACTAGGCTTCACCTCACCTCTCCCGTCACCTCTCCCTACAAACTCACTGTCATCTTCCCAGCCAGAGATACAGTGAAAAGTACAGGCTTCCTATAAAGCGGTCAGTCTATCAGCAGGGGACCTGTGAATGTTGTTATCTATTAAGACCATTCATAATTCAAGACTGTGGGAGAGTGTTATGTTTGTCTATTGGTTCTGAGCCCCAAGTTAAACAAATGGACAGCTTTACGAGCCAAGGTATCCTGCTGTTACACAACTATGGAGACTGAGAGTAGGTTAGGGTTGGGGTTGAGGCTAAGGTTAGGGTTGAACCGGGATGTGGACATGAATCTAGGGTTATGGCTAGGGTGAGGCCTAGGGTTAGTTGGCTAGGGGTTAGGGTTAGTTCGCTAGGGCTAGGCTTAGTTGTCTTTGGGTTAGGGGTTAGGGTTAGTTGGCTAGGGGTTAGGGGCTAGGGGTTCGGGTTAGTTGGCTAGTATTATAGCCTGTACCTCAGGGCAGCTGTTGGTTCAACCCAGAAGAATTCACCAGTGCAGAATGTTCATTCTTCCTTATATGGGCGAATGAGAGAGGAGGATAATTATTGGAGCATTCTTACTGACATTCTTACTGTTACCGGGCAGAAGAAGAAAACGCTTAACAGACGGGAACTCCCAAAATAAAAAGACCCCAGAGGATAACAGGGTGGGGATGAAGAACAAATGTTTTTGTTTCTTTATTTTATTCCTCTGGTTTCTTTAGGTTTCTTCATTTACTTACACTCAGACCACATCATAATACAATGGGGTATGTTATTGTCTGATACACTTCCTGCTCATATCCTAGAGTTCTCCTAAGGAAGGCTTATATGACCTTGTGACAAAACACCACAGCTAACCCCCCCAAAAAAGTGCATCCATTCACTGGCATGTCTCCCATTCCCAGTCAGACCTGTGGGTAGATCTTATAGTCAGATAGTGGAGAGATGAGAGGCTGGCTGTTAGAGTCTGGGTTATGAGGAGGATGAGCCTGTTAGAGTCTGGGTTAGTGAGGAATGATGAGAGCCTGTTAGAGTCTGGGTTAGTGAGGAGAGATGAGAGCCTGTTAGAGTCTGGGTTAGTGAGGAATGATGAGAGCCTGTTAGAGTCTGGGTTAGTGAGGAGAGATGAGAGCCTGTTAGAGTCTGGGTTAGTGAGGAGAGATGAGAGCCTGTTAGAGTCTGGGTTAGTGAGGAGAGATGAGAGCCTGTTAGAGTCTGGGTTAGTCTGTTAGGTTAGTGAGGAATGATGAGAGCCTGTTAGAGTCTGGGTTAGTGAGGAGAGATGAGAGCCTGTTAGAGTCTGGGTTAGTGAGGAGAGATGAGGAGCCTGTTAGAGTCTGAGTGAGGAATGATGAGAGCCTGTTAGAGTCTGGGTTAGTGAGGAGAGATCCTGTTAGAGTCTGGGTTAGTGAGGAGAGATGATGAGAGCCTGTTAGAGTCTGGGTTAGTGAGGAATGATGAGAGCCTGTTAGAGTCTGGGTTAGTGAGGAATGATGAGGAGCCTGTTAGAGTCTGTTAGAGTCTGGGTTAGTGAGGAATGAGAGAGGCTGGCTGTTAGAGTCTGGGTTAGTGAGGAGAGAGGAGAGTCTGGGTTAGTGAGGAGAGAGAGCCTGTTAGAGTCTGGGTTAGTGAGGAGAGATGAGTCTGGGTTAGTGAGGAGAGATGAGAGTCTGGGTTAGTGAGGAGAGAGGAGAGTCTGGGTTAGTGAGGAGAGAGGAGAGTCTGGGTTAGTGAGGAGAGATGAGTCTGGGTTAGTGAGGAGAGATGAGAGTCTGGGTTAGTGAGGAGAGATGAGTCTGGGTTAGTGAGGAGAGATGAGAGTCTGGGTTAGTGAGGAGAGATGAGAGTCTGGGTTAGTGAGGAGAGATGAGAGTCTGGGTTAGTGAGGAGAGATGAGAGTCTGGGTTAGTGAGGAGAGATGAGAGTCTGGGTTAGTGAGGAGAGATGAGAGTCTGGGTTTGTCCTTGAATGATCATCATCCAGATGAGTCACAGGAACTCCCTGTTCTGTCCACTCCCCACCTCCCCCGTCTCCCCCTCCTCCTTCCCTGTCTCCCTCTTCTTCTCCCAAGTCTCCCCCTCCTCCTCCCCAGTCTCCCCCTCCACCTCCCCAGTCTCCCCCTCCTCAGTCTCCTCTTCCCCAGTCTCCCCCTCCCCCTCCCCCGTCTCCCCCTCCTCCTCCGCCGTCTCCCCTCCTCCCCCACCTGACCTATGAAGGGGTTTTGTCTGAAGTGTTTCTCTCTCACTCTCACACACACCATCCCTCCATGACTTCATGAGTTGATTATCTGTCTGTGTATGTTCTCATCATGGGGGTATAGTGTAATTAGGTTGGGAAACTCCTTGTGCTTCGGGCCATGTAGAAGAGCAAGAGGGAAAGAGAGAGAGAGAAAGCACTAAGATCTTCAGCACAGATTCTGCCAGACCAGGGCCCTCTCAGTAAGACAAAAATAGTGTTCAAAAAAAGGTCCAGTCGCCAGGACCACAAATACAAATTCCATCTGGACACCGTTGCCCTAGAGCACACAAAAAACTATACATACCTTGGCCTAGACATCAGCGCCAAAGGTAACTTCCACAAAGCTGTGAATGAGCTGAGAGACAAGGCAAGAAGGGCCTTCTATGTCATCAAAAGGAACATAAAATTCGATATACCAATTAGGATCTGGCTCAAAATACTTGAATCAGTTATAGAACCCATTGCCCTTTATGGTTGTGAGGTCTGGGGTCCGCTCACCAACCAAGACTTCACAAAATGGGACAAACACCAAATTGAGACTCTGCACACAGAAATCTGCAGAAATATCTTCCGTATACAACGTAAAACATCAAATCATGCAGAGCAGAATTAAGCCGATACCCACTAATTATCAAAATTCAGAAAAGAGCCGTTAAATTCTACAACCACCTAAAAGAAGCGATTCCCAAACCTTCCATAACAAAGCCATGACCTACAGAGAGATGAACCTGGAGAAGTCCTCTAAGCAAGCTGGTCCCGGGGCTCTGTTTCCAAACACAAACAGACCCCTTAGAGCCCCAGGACAGCAACACAATTAGACCCAACTATATCATGAGAAAATAAAAAGAGAATTACTTGACATACCGGAAAGAATTTACAAAAAAACAGAGCAAACTAGAATGCTATTTGGCCCTAAACAGAGAGTACACCGTGGCAGAATACCTGACCACTGTGACGGACCCAAACATAAGAAAATCTTTGACTATGTACAGACTCAGTGAGCATAGCCTTGCTATTGGAAAAGCCGCCGTAGGCAGACCTGGCTCTCAAGAGAAGACAGGCAACAGTATGTGCACACTGCCCACAAAATAAAGTGGAAACTGAGCTTCACTTCCTAACCTCATGCCCAATGTATGACCATATTAGAGACACATATTTCCCTCAGATTACACAGATCCACAAATAAATTGAAAACAAACCCAATTTTGATAAACTCCCATATCTACTGGGTAAAATACCACAGTGTGCCATCACAGCAGCAATATTTGTGACCTGTTGCCACAAGGAAAAGGCAACCAGTGAAAAATAAACATAATTGTAAATACAACCCATATTTATGTTCATTTATTTTCTCTTTTGTACTTTTAACTATTTGCACATCGTTACAACACTGTATATAGACATAATATGACATTATAAATGTCTTTATTCTTTTGAAACTTCTGTGAGTGTATTGTTTTACTGTTCATTTTTATTGTTCATTTCACTTTTGTTAACAATATTAACATGTGTTTTCCATGCCAATACAGCCCTTGAATTAAATTGAATTGAGAGGGGAGGGAAAGAGACAGTGATAGAGAGAGAGAGAGAGATTGTGACAGAGACAGGGATAGTGTGTGATAGAGGGGGTAGAGAGAGAGAGAGACAGTGATAGAGAGAGAGAGAGAGATTGTGACAGAGACAGGGATAGTGTGTGATAGAGGGGGGGTAGAGAGAGAGAGAGACAGAAAGAGTCGCAGGGAGACAGGGAGAGAGAGATAGTGGGGAGGCAGAAAGAGAAAGACAGAAAGAGTCGGAGGGAGGGAGAGAAAGAAAGAAAGAAAGAAAGAAAGAAAGAAAGAAAGAAAGAAAGAAAGAAAGAAAGAGAAAAAGAACAAGAACAAGAAAAAGAACAAGGAGGAGAGAGGTTCCACTCTCTTCCCTCTGACCCTGGATGTTATGTAACAGGAAGGCCATACGGTTCTCCTCCATCGGAAAGATAAGTGCAAATAAACACAACACTAAACAGAACACTGACCATCCCCAACACACAGAGATACTCAGATCAACTGATGTGATAGCAGGCTCCTCTCCTGTCTGACTGTGTAAAGACAGTTCAAATCAACTGATGTGATAGCAGGCTCCTCTCCTGTCTGACTGTGTAAAGACAGTTCAGATCAACTGATGTGATAGCAGGCTCCTCTCCTGTCTGACTGTGTAAAGACAGTTCATATCAACTGATGTGATAGCAGGCTCCTCTCCTGTCTGACTGTGTAAAGACAGTTCATATCAACTGATGTGATAGCAGGCTCCTCTCCTGTCTGACTGTGTAAAGACAGTTCAGATCAACTGATGTGATAGCAGGCTCCTCTCCTGTCTGACTGTGTAAAGACAGTTCATATCAACTGATGTGATAGCAGGCTCCTCTCCTGTCTGACTGTGTAAAGACAGTTCAGATCAACTGATGTGATAGCAGGCTCCTCTCCTGTCTGACTGTGTAAAGACAGTTCAGATCAACTGATGTGATAGCAGGCTCCTCTCCTGTCTGACTGTGTAAAGACAGTTCATATCAACTGATGTGATAGCAGGCTCCTCTCCTGTCTGACTGTGTAAAGACAGTTCAGATCAACTGATGTGATAGCAGGCTCCTCTCCTGTCTGACTGTGTAAAGACAGTTCAGATCAACTGATGTGATAGCAGGCTCCTCTCCTGTCTGACTGTGTAAAGACAGTTCATATCAACTGATGTGATAGCAGGCTCCTCTCCTGTCTGACTGTGTAAAGACAGTTCATATCAACTGATGTGATAGCAGGCTCCTCTCCTGTCTGACTGTGTAAAGACAGTTCATATCAACTGATGTGATAGCAGGCTCCTCTCCTGGCTGACTGTGTAAAGACAGTTCAGATCAACTGATGTGATAGCAGGCTCCTCTCCTGTCTGACTGTGTAAAGACAGTTCAGATCAACTGATGTGATAGCAGGCTCCTCTCCTGTCTGACTGTGTAAAGACAGTTCAGATCAACTGATGTGATAGCAGGCTCCTCTCCTGTCTGACTGTGTAAAGACAGTTCAGATCAACTGATGTGATAGCAGGCTCCTCTCCTGTCTGACTGTGTAAAGACAGTTCAGATCAACTGATATGATAGCAGGCTCCTCTCCTGTCTGACTGTGTAAAGACAGTTCAGATCAACTGATGTGATAGCAGGCTCCTCTCCTGTCTGACTGTGTAAAGACAGTTCAGATCAACTGATGTGATAGCAGGCTCCTCTCCTGTCTGACTGTGTAAAGACAGTTCAGATCAACTGATGTGATAGCAGGCTCAACTCCTGTCTGACTGTGTAAAGACAGTTCAGATCAACTGATGTGATAGCAGGCTCCTCTCTTGTCTGACTGTGTAAAGACAGTTCAGATCAACTGATGTTTAGCAGGCTCCTCTCCTGTCTGACTGTGTAAAGACAGTTCAGATCAACTGATGTGATAGCAGGCTCCTCTCCTGGCTGACTGTGTAAAGACAGTTCATATCAACTGATGTGATAGCAGGCTCCTCTCCTGTCTGACTGTGTAAAGACAGTTCATATCAACTGATGTGATAGCAGGCTCCTCTCCTGTCTGACTGTGTAAAGACAGTTCATATCAACTGATGTGATAGCAGGCTCCTCTCCTGTCTGACTGTGTAAAGACAGTTCAGATCAACTGATGTGATAGCAGGCTCCTCTCTGTCTGACTGTGTAAAGACAGTTCATATCAACTGATGTGATAGCAGGCTCCTCTCCTGTCTGACTGTGTAAAGACAGTTCATATCAACTGATGTGATAGCAGGCTCCTCTCCTGTCTGACTGTGTAAAGACAGTTCAGATCAACTGATGTGATAGCAGGCTCCTCTCCTGTCTGACTGTGTAAAGACAGTTCATATCAACTGATGTGATAGCAGGCTCCTCTCCTGTCTGACTGTGTAAAGACAGTTCATATCAACTGATGTGATAGCAGGCTCCTCTCCTGTCTGACTGTGTAAAGACAGTTCAGATCAACTGATGTGATAGCAGGCTCCTCTCCTGTCTGACTGTGTAAAGACAGTTCATATCAACTGATATGATAGCAGGCTCCTCTCCTGTCTGACTGTGTAAAGACAGTTCATATCAACTGATGTGATAGCAGGCTCCTCTCCTGTCTGACTGTGTAAAGACAGTTCAGATCAACTGATGTGATAGCAGGCTCCTCTCCTGTCTGACTGTGTAAAGACAGTTCAGATCAACTGATGTGATAGCAGGCTCCTCTCCTGGCTGACTGTGTAAAGACAGTTCATATCAACTGATGTGATAGCAGGCTCCTCTCCTGTCTGACTGTGTAAAGACAGTTCATATCAACTGATGTGATAGCAGGCTCCTCTCCTGTCTGACTGTGTAAAGACAGTTCATATCAACTGATGTGATAGCAGGCTCCTCTCCTGTCTGACTGTGTAAAGACTGTTCAGATCAACTGAGTGATAGCAGGCTCCTCTCCTGTCTGACTGTGTAAAGACAGTTCAGATCAACTGATGTGATAGCAGGCTCCTCTCCTGTCTGACTGTGTAAAGACAGTTCATATCAACTGATGTGATAGCAGGCTCCTCTCCTGTCTGACTGTGTAAAGACAGTTCAGATCAACTGATGTGATAGCAGGCTCCTCTCCTGTCTGACTGTGTAAAGACAGTTCAGATCAACTGATGTGATAGCAGGCTCCTCTCCTGTCTGACTGTGTAAAGACAGTTCATATCAACTGATGTGATAGCAGGCTCCTCTCCTGTCTGACTGTGTAAAGACAGTTCAGATCAACTGATGTGATAGCAGGCTCCTCTCCTGTCTGACTGTGTAAAGACAGTTCAGATCAACTGATGTGATAGCAGGCTCCTCTCCTGTCTGACTGTGTAAAGACAGTTCATATCAACTGATGTGATAGCAGGCTCCTCTCCTGTCTGACTGTGTAAAGACAGTTCAGATCAACTGATGTGATAGCAGGCTCCTCTCCTGGCTGACTGTGTAAAGACAGTTCATATCAACTGATGTGATAGCAGGCTCCTCTCCTGGCTGACTGTGTAAAGACAGTTCATATCAACTGATGTGATAGCAGGCTCCTCTCCTGTCTGACTGTGTAAAGACAGTTCAGATCAACTGATGTGATAGCAGGCTCCTCTCCTGTCTGACTGTGTAAAGACAGTTCAGATCAACCGATGTGATAGCAGGCTCCTCTCCTGTCTGACTGTGTAAAGACAGTTCAGATCAACTGATGTGATAGCAGGCTCCTCTCCTGTCTGACTGTGTAAAGACAGTTCAGATCAACTGATATGATAGCAGGCTCCTCTCCTGTCTGACTGTGTAAAGACAGTTCAGATCAACTGATGTGATAGCAGGCTCCTCTCCTGTCTGACTGTGTAAAGACAGTTCAGATCAACTGATGTGATAGCAGGCTCCTCTCCTGTCTGACTGTGTAAAGACAGTTCAGATCAACTGATGTGATAGAGGAGGGGTCTGACTGTGTAAAGACAGTTCAGATCAACTGATGTGATAGCAGGCTCCTCTCTTGTCTGACTGTGTAAAGACAGTTCAGATCAACTGATGTGATAGCAGGCTCCTCTCCTGTCTGACTGTGTAAAGACAGTTCAGATCAACTGATGTGATAGCAGGCTCCTCTCCTGGCTGACTGTGTAAAGACAGTTCATATCAACTGATGTGATAGCAGGCTCCTCTCCTGTCTGACTGTGTAAAGACAGTTCATATCAACTGATGTGATAGCAGGCTCCTCTCCTGTCTGACTGTGTAAAGACAGTTCATATCAACTGATGTGATAGCAGGCTCCTCTCCTGTCTGACTGTGTAAAGACAGTTCAGATCAACTGATGTGATAGCAGGCTCCTCTCCTGTCTGACTGTGTAAAGACAGTTCATATCAACTGATGTGATAGCAGGCTCCTCTCCTGTCTGACTGTGTAAAGACAGTTCATATCAACTGATGTGATAGCAGGCTCCTCTCCTGTCTGACTGTGTAAAGACAGTTCAGATCAACTGATGTGATAGCAGGCTCCTCTCCTGTCTGACTGTGTAAAGACAGTTCATATCAACTGATGTGATAGCAGGCTCCTCTCCATCTGACTGTGTAAAGACAGTTCATATCAACTGATGTGATAGCAGGCTCCTCTCCTGTCTGACTGTGTAAAGACAGTTCAGATCAACTGATGTGATAGCAGGCTCCTCTCCTGTCTGACTGTGTAAAGACAGTTCATATCAACTGATATGATAGCAGGCTCCTCTCCTGTCTGACTGTGTAAAGACAGTTCATATCAACTGATGTGATAGCAGGCTCCTCTCCTGTCTGACTGTGTAAAGACAGTTCAGATCAACTGATGTGATAGCAGGCTCCTCTCCTGTCTGACTGTGTAAAGACAGTTCATATCAACTGATGTGATAGCAGGCTCCTCTCCTGGCTGACTGTGTAAAGACAGTTCATATCAACTGATGTGATAGCAGGCTCCTCTCCTGTCTGACTGTGTAAAGACAGTTCATATCAACTGATGTGATAGCAGGCTCCTCTCCTGTCTGACTGTGTAAAGACAGTTCATATCAACTGATGTGATAGCAGGCTCCTCTCCTGTCTGACTGTGTAAAGACAGTTCATATCAACTGATGTGATAGCAGGCTCCTCTCCTGTCTGACTGTGTAAAGACAGTTCATATCAACTGATGTGATAGCAGGCTCCTCTCCTGTCTGACTGTGTAAAGACAGTTCAGATCAACTGATGTGATAGCAGGCTCCTCTCCTGTCTGACTGTGTAAAGACAGTTCAGATCAACTGATGTGATAGCAGGCTCCTCTCCTGTCTGACTGTGTAAAGACAGTTCAGATCAACTGATGTGATAGCAGGCTCCTCTCCTGTCTGACTGTGTAAAGACAGTTCAGATCAACTGATGTGATAGCAGGCTCCTCTCCTGTCTGACTGTGTAAAGACAGTTCAGATCAACTGATGTGATAGCAGGCTCCTCTCCTGTCTGACTGTGTAAAGACAGTTCAGATCAACTGATGTGATAGCAGGCTCCTCTCCTGTCTGACTGTGTAAAGACAGTTCAGATCAACTGATGTGATAGCAGGCTCCTCTCCTGTCTGACTGTGTAAAGACAGTTCAGATCAACTGATGTGATAGCAGGCTCCTCTCCTGTCTGACTGTGTAAAGACAGTTCAGATCAACTGATGTGATAGCAGGCTCCTCTCCTGTCTGACTGTGTAAAGACAGTTCAGATCAACTGATGTGATAGCAGGCTCCTCTCCTGTCTGACTGTGTAAAGACAGTTCAGATCAACTGATGTGATAGCAGGCTCCTCTCCTGTCTGACTGTGATTACATCAGATGATGGAAGTAGGAACGGTAAGGCAGTATATGATATTTTATTAATAAGCAAAGCTCAACTAAGACCAGTCCTGGGATCAGTGTTTCCCTTACCTCTCTCTCTCTCTCTCTCTCTTTATCTATTTCTTAAAGTGCTTGTTTTCTCTAGAAACAGAAAACAGGATTGGGACACACTTGTCCACATGTGTTCTATGTCTAGGACAGCTTTAAGTAGTGTTTAAGTAGTGTTTGATGGAGTGTCTCCTGTCTGTTGGCTAATCTACTGCTACTCACATAGCTGAGATTCACAGTAGAAATAACAACCGTGTTGCTGCTAATATAGCGTGTGGCTGTGCTGGGCTGAACTTTCAGTCTGTTCTGTAATCTTACTGTTAGACATCTCCCTCCGGACACTGTTGGCTCGGAATGATGATGTCATAGTGCCTGGACACAGTGAGGCCCTGTGTGGTGGGGCTGCAGGGGGGGTGCAGTAACACCCGTCTTTGGGTTTGTGTAGGGAAACAGATCATGTTGACCAGGACCACATGAGAGAAGAGCTGTTTTCATTGGTCTAGTCGTCTGGGACTCTAGAGTATGTTATTGCTGTCAGCAAACAAACCCTATGTTACACACACACACACATTATTATTATTGTGTAGGTCGGGAAGGCAAAATATGAAAGAAGGAAAATATAAATGTCCCTCTTTATCCTGGAGCTGCTCCAGATATATTTTAAGAGCAGACTCCTCTGAGTCCTCTGATTAATAGTTACAGAACCTAAGACATTCTGCTTCACTACTCCAGGGCAGGGAGTGAGGGAGGAATGGAGGAGTGAGGGAGGAATGGAGGAGAGGGAGGAATGGAGGAGTGAGGGAGGAATGGAGGAGAGAGGGAGGAATGGAGGAGAGGGAGGAATGGAGGAGTGAGGGATGAATGGAGGAGTGAGGGAGGAATGGAGGAGTGAGGGATGAATGGAGGAGTGAGGGATGAATGGAGTGAGGGATGAATGGAGGAGTGAGGGAGGAATGGAGGAGTGAGGGATGAATGGAGGAGTGAGGGATGAATGGAGGAGTGAGGGAGGAATGGAGGAGTGAGGGAGGAATGGAGGAGTGAGGGAGGAATGGAGGAGAGGGAGGAATAGAGGAGTGAGGGAGGAATGGAGGAGTGAGGGAGGAATGGAGGAATGGAGGAGTGAGGGAGGAATGGAGGAGAGGGAGGAATGGAGGAGTGAGGGATGAATGGAGGAGTGAGGGAGGAATGGAGGAGTGAGGGAGGAATGGAGGAGAGGGAGGAATGGAGGAGTGAGGGATGAATGGAAGAGTGAGGGAGGAATGGAGGAGTGAGGGAGGAATGAAGGAGTGAGGGAGGAATGGAGGAGTGAGGGATGAATGGAAGAGTGAGTTATGAATGGAGGAGTGAGTTATGAATGGAGGAGTGAGGGATGAATGGAGGAGTGAGGGATGAATGGAGGAGTGAGGGAGGAATAGAGGAGTGAGGGATGAATGGAGGAGAGGGAGGAATGGAGGAGTGAGGGATGAATGGATGAGTGAGGGAGGAATGGAGGAGTGAGGGAGGAATGAAGGAGTGAGGGAGGAATGGAGGAGTGAGGGATGAATGGAGGAGTGAGGGAGGAATAGAGGAGTGAGGGATGAATGGAGGAGTGAGGGAGGAATGGAGGAGAGGGAGGAATGGAGGAGTGAGGGAGGAATGAAGGAGTGAGGGAGGAATGGAGGAGTGAGGGAGGAATGGAGGAGTGAGGGAGGAATGGAGGAGTGAGGGAGGAATAGAGGAGTGAGGGATGAATGGAGGAGTGAGGGAGGAATGGAGGAGAGGGAGGAATGGAGGAGAGGGAGGAATGAAGGAGTGAGGGAGGAATTGGTATTGGTGAGTAGGAGGACACAACTAACTTGGAAATGTTTGGTTGTGATGATGGGGAAGTGGAAGATGATTCATATGATCCTTTCTTACTTTCTATCCTTTTACTCACCATCTCCTCCCTTCATTCTTCCTCTTTTTGTACCGTACACAATCCAGTGTACTGCTTCTCCATCGGCTTTGTGCAACCTCATCAACCACAACCTGATCTCTCCTCCCAAAAGACTTCCTGCTGGGCTATGAGGCCCTCTCACCACAACATCTCCACAACAAACACCTCCCTCTTCACCATGTCACAGTCCACTGCAGCAAATATGGTTTATTCCATCCTCCAAACTAAGTAACCAGGCAAGTCAGTTAAGAACAAATTCCTATTTACAATGACGGCCTACACCAGCCAAACCCAGACAACGCTGGGCCAATTGTGCACCGCCCTATGGGACTCCCAATCACAGTCAGTTGTGATACAGCCTGGATTCGAACCAGGGTGTCTATAGTGACACCTCTAGCACTGAGATGCAGTGACTTAGAACACTGCGCCACTCGGGAGCCCTCTGGAGTGTCACAGACAACAGTCATTTAATGGGGATAACACATCATATCAGTTGTAATCACACTATACTTACTGCATTTCGTCTTTTGAAAGGAATGCTTACTCTTAGATAATTATTGCCTTCTGATATTTTACTATGTGGTTGGGATACCAACTCCTGCAGTCTCCCTAGTCATGTTTTCCAGTGTCGGAGAGACAAGGGAATGTGACG
The DNA here is from genome assembly GCF_023373465.1 of Oncorhynchus keta. NCBI lineage: Eukaryota > Metazoa > Chordata > Actinopteri > Salmoniformes > Salmonidae > Oncorhynchus > Oncorhynchus keta. The sequence continues at coordinate 87,891 of NW_026287538.1, read as the reverse complement.
AGACATTCTGTCCCTCATCTGTCTATCTGGTGACTCTGATCTGTGAGATGTTCCAGAGGAATCACTCACCTCTAAATGAATTGCTTCAGGTAGCTACAGCATCGAATACTCTGATGATGTAATCTGTTACCTTTGGGGCAGATGAGCTATATAATTAGGAGAGGTAAGTAACTCGGCACGCACACACACACACACACACACACACACACACACACACACACACACACACACACACACACACACACACACACACACACACACACACACACACACACACACACACACACACACACACACACACACACACACACACACACACACACCTCCTGTACCTGGGCTTGAAAGGCCTCACCCTCATCTCACATCCAGCTATTGGCTTACTTGAACTTACATCAAAGCTCATTAACAGATATTTAACCCAGAGTGCATTTGCTAGGTTCTGTGTAATTACTAAGCTGCCCTTTGTAGAGAAAAGGAGAGGAGATAAACAGGGGTGAGAGGGAGGGGCTCCTACTCAGCAGTGTGTTGAGGTCATCTGAATGAGGAGGAGAGGTCACGAGGTCACTACAGTTGGGTGAAACGTACTGTGTGGGCTGCTGAACAGTGAACTCATCAGAGAAACATAAGCAGGGCTAAGCCCATCAAAGACCCTTCGTGGTCAAAACATTCTACATTGTCTATTATTATTACTTGAATACTTTGAGAGCATTGAAATGGTGTATAATTATTCACGCAATGATTACATCAACCTTGTGACTCTACAAACTTGTTGGTTCCATTTACTGTAATACCGTGTGGTCCTTTATGTGGTTCTGTGTATCTCAGATGGTAGAGCATGGTAAAGCCAGCGTAGTGGGTTTGATTCCCGGATTCCCAGTATGCACGCATGACTGTAAGTTGATTTGGATAAAAGCATCTGCTAAATGCCATATTATTATATTGCAGTGAGCTTCAAAAGTATTGGTACAAATTTGAAATGATACAATGACTATGAGGTTAAAGTGCAGACTGTTAGCTTCTGTAACTTTCTCACTCATTATTATTCACAGTAGCATCCACATTAATGTAGAAGTGTTCAGAAACATATTCTATTCTTATTTACAATAAAAGGGACTCCAAAATGACACAATACATTATTTACCATTAATTTCTATTGGGCACAAAATAATCTGAACCACAACCAAAACAAACAGCAAATGCATCCATGTAATCATTGCATGTCAGGAATATGGGACCAAATAATGAACTTTTGACTACTCTAATACACATATAAGTCATTTTGTCCCAAGACTTTTGCTCCCCTAATACGTGGGGACTATGTACAAAAAGTGCTGTAATTTCTTACCGGAACACCCGATATGAATGAAAATACTCTCACATTAAAGCTAACAGTCTGAACTTTAACCTCGTAGTCATTGTGTCTTTTCAAATCCAAAGTGCTGGAGTACAGAGCCAAAACAACAAAAAATGTACCACGGTCCCAATACTTTTGGAGCGCAATGTGTATTTCAGTGGCAGTGTACTGTACTGTAATAACTGAGCTATGCACTATGATGAGTTATAAGCTATTCTGGCCTTATTACAGAATACTTTCCAAGGTGTGGCTGGTTTTTATGTCCTTGTTACTTTCTGCCATTGGGTTATTATGGTCTGCTGTATTAATGTAGAGTGGAGACCAGCAGAAGTAAACCTCCACAGCTCATCGGTCTTAATGCTTAGTGTGTTCTCCATATAAAACCAAACGTGCTGCTGGAAAATTGATCTAACGGGTTCTGACACTGTTCCCAGAGACTGTGAGTCACTTGGTTGGCAGCCTGTTTAGGGCCCTGGTCATAAGTAGTGCACTAAATAGGGAATAGGGTGCCATTTGGGAGGCAGACAGACCGCGTGAGTCACTTGGCAGGCTGTAGACTGCGGGTATGAGATCGAGCTAGACTAAATCAAATCAAATGTTATTTGTCACAGGAGGAGGAGGGGAGCCAACAATGGAGGCAACAGAGAAGGCACAGTTGGAGAATGTAAATTCTGTATATCAAATCAAATTTGTCACATGCAGCCCAGGGGGCGCAGTGGTCTAGGTGCACTGCATCGCAGCGCTAGCTGTGCCACCAGAGACTCTGGGTTTGCGCCCAGGCTCTGTCGCAGCCGGCCGCGACTGGGAGGTCCGTGGAGCGACGCATAATTGGCCTAGCGTTGTTAGGGAGGGTTTGGTTTGACAGGTGGGGATATCCTTGTCTCTCCCGAGTCCGTATGGGAGTTGTAGCGATGAGACAAGATAGTAACTAATAATTGGATACTACGAAATTGGGGAGAAAAAGGGGGTAAAATTTAAAAAATAATAATATAAATGTGTCACATGCTTGGTAGACTAACAGTGAAATGGTTACTTCCAAACAATGCAGAGAGAAATAGAAAAATGATAGAAAGACAATAACACAAGGAATAAATAATGATAACTAGGATATATACAGGAACCAGTACAGAGTCAATGATAACTAGGATATATACACAGGAACCAGTACTGAGTCAATGATAACTAGGATATATACACAGGAACCAGTACAGAGTCAATGATAACTAGGATATATACACAGGAACCAGTACAGAGTCAATGATAACTAGGATATATACACAGGAACCAGTACAGAGTCAATGATAACTAGGATATATACACAGGAACCAGTACTGAGTCAATGATAACTAGGATATATACACAGGAACCAGTACAGAGTCAATGATAACTAGGATATATATAACACAGGAACCAGTACAGAGTCAATGATAACTAGGATATATACACAGGAACCAGTACAGAGTCAATGATAACTAGGATATATACACAGGAACCAGTACTGAGTCAATGATAACTAGGATATAATACACAGGAACCA
>NW_026287538.1:25000-80000 GCF_023373465.1 Oncorhynchus keta | reverse complement strand
ACTCCCCTCTCTCTCTATATATATATATATATACATATATATATATATATATATATATATCTTTCTCTCTCTCTCTTTCACTCTTTAACTCTCTCTCTTTCTCTCACTCCATATACCGCTTTTTCAGTGAGAGATGACATTTGTAGAGAAGGGGCCTTGTTCAAATGCACGTCCCAGACACACACCAGCATGAGTAAGAGACTCTCTCTCTCTCTATCATATATATATATCTCATACACCCACACTCTCTCTCTCTTTCACTCTTTAACTCTCTCTCTTTCTCTCACTCCATATACCGCTTTTTCAGTGAGAGATGACGAAGCAGGTATTTGTAGAGAAGGGGCCTTGTTCAAATGCACGTCCCAGACACACACCAGCATGAGTAAGAGACAACGACGCACACACACCCACACTCTCTCTCTCTTTCACCGGAGTCAACACATACACACATACACACACCCACACTCTCTCTCTCTTTCACCGGAGTCAACACATACACACACACACACTCTCTCTCTCTTTCACCGGAGTCAACACATACACACATACACCCACTCTCTCTCTCTTTCACCGGAGTCAACACATACACACACCCACACTCTCTCTCTCTCTTTCACCGGAGTCAACACATACACACACACACACACTCTCTCTCTCTTTCACCGGAGTCAACACATACACACACACACACACTCTCTCTCTCTTTCACCGGAGTCAACACATACACACATACACCCACTCTCTCTCTCTTTCACCGGAGTCAACACATACACACATACACACACACACAGTAGTGTTTGACCATGTTCCCTTTCTTTCGGCCATGATCCCATGTTGTCAGTATACAGGAAGCCATGTATCTCCTTAGTGTGAATATCATCACCTTTTCACTTTCATTAAGGATGAATTAAAGTGATAGATTGTGGTCAGTCACTTCCTGACCAGCTAATCAATCTTCATCTGAATCAGTGGTGTGACATGAGGAACCAGCATAGACACTTTCACATGGGTCCCAAATTCTGTGCATGTCTGTGAAGGGTAGTTCCAGTACAGACAAAGGGTCTATTTTATCTCTCTGAAGGGTAAACAAGATGCAGACGTGCCCACTCAGCTTTTCCCTTGACTTTAAACCATGAGGACAGACAGACTGGCTTGATATTCTGTCTGATGAGGCCAGTGTTTTCCCTTTTCACTCAGTGTGCATTCACTGTGACCTAACCCAGACTAGACCCCGCAGGCACGATGCATCAGTGTTTGTTTAGGAGGGTGAGAAAGTGTGTGTGGGGGGGTGGGGGGTTCAAGGAAGTCCTTGACACCTCTTGAACTCCAACAGACACGCACACACACCACAACAACACACGTTAGTGCCCCTCCCCCCATCCCCCACACCACCGGCACAGACACATGTTCATGCAAGCACACACACACACACACACACACACACACACACACACACACACACACACACACACACACACACACACACACACACACACACACACACACACACACACACACACACACACACACACACACACACACACACTATGAGCCACTAGTCTTTGATCAAGTCAGCCACTTCCAGAGAGAGCGGAAACAACACACACCTTTTAAGAGCACATCGACTCGAGCCAACCAGGCCAGTGGTGTGAAAACACAGCCAGTTTGGTCAGCAAGCAGCACAGCGGTGACAGAGAGGTCTCACAGCCCGACTGCTGATGCTAGTGGTTAATGTACTAATGTAAAGTCTGCTTACTGAAAGGGGAAATTATGACAAACCAGCTCTGAGGCATCACATCGCATTGGTTGGTGAATTAGAGGAAGGCCCAAAATTAGAGGAACAATTAAGAAATGAAGTGAGTGTGTCACCGTGGGGTGGGTAGGCTACCAGATGGGGGTGGGTAGGCTACCAGACCTCACAGTCTCACGTCCAAATTGGACGTTCATCCATATTTCTCAAATGTCAAATTTCCAAGTTGTTCCAAACGTCAAATTTCAAAGTGTTTGAGGTTTGAGGTTAAATTTAGGCATTAACTCTGAATGGTGAAGGTAAGGGTTAAGTTTAGGCATTAACTCTGAATGGTGAAGGTAAGGGTTAAGTTTAGGCATTAACTCTGAATGGTGAAGGTAAGGGTTAAATTTAGGCATTAACTCTGAATGGTGAAGGTAAGGGTTAAATTTAGGCATTAACTCTGAATGGTGAAGGTAAGGGTTAAGTTTAGGCATTAACTCTGAATGGTGAAGGTAAGGGTTAAGTTTAGGCATTAACTCTGAATGGTGAAGGTAAGGGTTAAGTTTAGGCATTAACTCTGAATGGTGAAGGTAAGGGTTAAGTTTAGGCATTAACTCTGAATGGTGAAGGTAAGGGTTAAGTTTAGGCATTAACTCTGAATGGTGAAGGTAAGGGTTAAGTTTAGGCATTAACTCTGAATGGTGAAGGTAAGGGTTAAATTTAGGCATTAACTCTGAATGGTGAAGGCAAGGGTTAAATTTAGGCATTAACTCTGAATGGTGAAGGTAAGGGTTAAGTTTAGGCATTAACTCTGAATGGTGAAGGTTAGGGTTAAGTTCAGGCATTAACTCTGAATGGTGAAGGTAAGGGTTAAGTTTAGGTATTAACTCTGAATGGTGAAGGTAAGGGTTAAGTTTAGGCATTAACTCTGAATGGTGAAGGTAAGGGTTAAGTTCAGGCATTAACTCTGAATGGTGAAGGTAAGGGTTAAGTTTAGGCATTAACTCTGAATGGTGAAGGTAAGGGTTAAGTTTAGGCATTAACTCTGAATGGTGAAGGTAAGGGTTAAGTTTAGGCATTAACTCTGAATGGTGAAGGTAAGGGTTAAGTTTAGGCATTAACTCTGAATGGTGAAGGTAAGGGTTAAGTTTAGGCATTAACTCTGAATGGTGAAGGTAAGGGTTAAGTTTAGGCATTAACTCTGAATGGTGAAAGTAAGGGTTAAGTTAAGGCATTAACTCTGAATGGTGAAGGTAAGGATTAAGGTTTAGGATAGGATTTAAACAAAAAAATATATTTTTAAACGTTCTATGGCTGGATTGAAACGTGCAACGTTTGGAATCAGAGGAGGATGCTTACGCCCATCCGCCATCCCCATCCCAACACCCTAGCAGAACCGAAACCTACTTGAAGGTAACTGCACGTACCGTAGCCCCTAGTGGCCGGTTCCCACTTCTTCCCCCAACGGCCTCAGACATGGAAGGACGTTGAATACTGACTTGTATCGTGGGTGACCTGGCTGAGGGTAACCGGGGAGGTGTTCAAGACACTGAAAGAGACACCACATCAGCCTAAAACGGTTTGAGAAAGCCTGTAACATAAGAAGCACACAAACCTTTCCTTTATTTTGGACAGTGACCCTACTCTGCAGGGAGAGGAGTTACGGTGGTCTTAAATAGCTAGTAAAAGAACGCATGGGTCAGAACAGAACATGTGTTTAGACTTTCCTCCCTCCCACTGGGCTCTTTATGTGGATGTTACCTCATCACCAAGGTGTGGGTGGAAAGGGCTGTGGAGCACGCTGTGTGTGTGTGTCTCCCTTGTGTCCCTCTGCTAGTCTTCCCATGAGTACACCTCTTCACTAACTGAAAACCCACCTGGCTAGTGTAACTCAACACTCTCAGTCAGCGAAGCTCCATTTCCCAGTTCCAATCACTCACTCTTTCAAGTCAAGATGACCCCGTCATCCTAGAACTCCGGCGGCCCCTCTGTAACCACGGAAACGCTGCCCTTGTGGCACTGTGTTGCGGAATCTTGAGGAATGCCTGGTCAGAAGAGTCTCACTGTGTCTGACAGGGTCCTCCTCTCCCAGCCACCTCTGGCCTTCGTCACGCCAAACCACTGCACGTATTTCACATCCTGTGCAGAAGTGCAGTCCTCTCTTTGCTGATCCAGCCAACAACTATGACAATGAAGGGTGAGGGTGGACTGATGAGCCCATCAATCAAATCAAATCAAAGTTTATTTGTCACGTGCGCCGAATACAACAGGTGTAGTAGACCTTAGAGTGAAATGCTTACTTACAGGCTCTAACCAATAGTGCAAAAAAAGGTGTTAGGTTGCTTTTGAAGTTGCTTTCATCATTCTCCTTTTGAAAATACATTTACTGTTATGCAAAATGCCACTGAGTTCTGTGTCTTGTGTCAACTGTTTTGTAACATTGGAACAAGACATGCTTTCAAGCCTTCAAGATAAAACCATAATGCATAAACTGGCATACTCTCTCTTAGAAGACTTCCTGATGCACATTTTGATTGAATACCCTTCTGGCTAGAGCCCCCGAGGCAGATGTGGGTGTGAGTTGTCGTGTCACCTCTCCAGCCCTTCTGTCCCTGGGCCAACTGGCAACAGGCTCTGGGACAGACGGACGCTCCCCAAGCCGTCTGTCCTCAGTTTGCTTGGGCAGGGTCAGGAAACCACAGGTTAACAACAAGGCCTCCCAGGACTACAGGCACAGGAACACAGTGAGGCTAGAAGAGAAGAAGAGAGAGAGATTGATAGAACAATTTGTCCCTAGCATGACATCATAGTTATTTTTCAGGTTCTATGTCTCTAACTACTAACTATTACCAGGACTAGGATATTTGTGTCCGGGAAACTGGCCCTAAATGACTGCAAAAACTGATCTAAAGATGAACCAGAGACGAACTAAAGAGTGAGAGCAAACCTGGGTTTCTGTCTGGGCTCAGAGTTGACGTGGTGGGGGAGAGTTGTGACACAATCCAGGCTGCTTTTCAGGGCTATGGAGAGAGACTGGTCATAAATCTGACATAACGGGTTTTGGGTTACAACCTCCAGCACAGGAAATTAAGTCATACTCAGGGGAGACCAGAAGTATGTATAGGGAGTACCCTAACCCTGACCCCAGTACAGCCTAAGTTATCTCCATCGACCGCCTGTCACCTGGGGGGATAGTTAACAGGGGACATGATATTGATGCTACTGGGTTGGAGACGAGGGTTGAATGACCCAATGGGAGCTGAAGGTGATTCATCATGAGTTTATAGGTCTATACATATACTACACAGAAGTTTGTTTTGATCCCTTTTTTATGAAATGTTCTGGAGTTCAGCCTTACATGTCAGTTTTGACCCTCTCCTGGTTGTTTTGGAGTTGATTCATGGGTGGAAAATATGTGATACTTCTGGCAGACACCTTTCTCCACATGTGAAAGGTTCAGTGATTCACCATCCGTATAAAAAACAAGGAAGTGTTTCGTTTTTGTGTGTTTCAGAACCGGGATTTGGTACCAGGTTTGTGCCAAGTGGACACTTACAGGAACCCGCCCAACCACGGATCTGACTTACCGTACTGAAGCCACCGTCCAGACCAGACCTGGACCGTGACTAATCTCAGTGAAACCAGAAGACATCCGTTTGAGGTTTTCCCAGGTTGACAGTCCACTGCCACAACCAGGAGTCATATCATCTGTCATCTCCAGCTGTCCTCTTTTTCTTCCTCTCATTGGGAAAACATTACTTTCCTCAGCTGAGGGATTAATCGGTGTGACACAATATTTGGGGAGAAAGTTACCTCAACCACAGACAACCAAACATGACTCATGAAAAGAGGGGTTTATTTTCTGTCGTTGAGAGTATAAAATCTGCTATTAGCATTGATTTATTTGGTAAGGGCAGGAGGCAGACAAAAATATGCAAAGAAAAATGCAAGAACACCTCTTGCTCTGTTGCTTTCTCACACGCATGAACAAACACACACACACACACAAACAAACACACATGCAAGCGAGCACACATACACAAATACACACACATACTGAAGAGGAGAAGAGGGAAAAAACAAGTGTTGAAAGGGGTGCAAGAAAGAGAGAAGAGTGGGATGGGGAGGAGCAACAGGAGGAGGGATGGGATGGGGAGGAGCAACAGGAGGAGGGATGGGATGGGGAGGAGCAACAGGAGGAGGGATGGGATGGGGAGGAGCAACAGGAGGAGGGATGGGATGATGGAGGGAGGAAGGGAGGGTGATGTTTCACAATTCATAACATCTCAAATGTACTGATAGAACTGTATACAATAATTCAACAGAATGAGCCAATATCAAAACAGTTCTCCATCAAAATAATGTTTGGATAATTGCTCTTACGCAATCAATATAAATGTAGCTAATAGCACTAAAACGGGTTCTGTTTAATGTGTAGATAAGATGAAAACTGTTGGGTTCCTCCCTAACAGTGAACCAGTCTGGGTGCATTAGGGTCAACTTTTCCCCTCTAAACAGTGATGGAACGTAGGGGTGAGCTGTCAGTAACCCCCTCATCCCCCATCGACCTACCAAAACATGTCATTCTTAAGTCCAAACAGAAATGAGACTGCAATCCTGCAGGCCTAGTTTTATCGTTATACTTTTATTCTGTTGTTGTTTTCGTTTAACGCTTGAATTGCCCATGTTTGATAGCTAAGTCATTGTGGGTCACATTGACTGTTCTGTAAAGGACCAGTTTAGCATGATTAGCCTATCAACATTAGGCTGTCATTATCATTAGGCCTATAAATTGAAGTTTGTCTGAGGGTAGGCATTTTGTCTGAAGGTAGGATTTGTCTGAGGGTAGGCATTATGTCTGAGGGTAGGCATTTTGTCTGAGGGTAGGCATTATGTCTGAGGGTAGGATTTGTCTGAGGGTAGGATTTGTCTGAGGGTAGGCATTATGTCTGAGGGTAGGCATTATGTCTGAGGGTAGGATTTGTCTGAGGGTAGGCATTATGTCTGAGGGTAGGCATTTGATTTGTCTGAGGGTAGGCATTATGTCTGAGGGTAGGATTTGATTTGTCTGAGGGTAGGCATTATGTCTGAGGGTAGGATTTGATTTGTCTGAGGGTAGGCATTATGTCTGAGGGTAGGCATTATGTCTGAGGGTAGGCATTTTGTCTGGGGGTAGGCATTTGTCTGAGGGTAGGCATTATGTCTGAGGTTAGGATTTGTCTGAGGGTAGGCATTATGTCTGAGGTTAGGATTTGTCTGAGGGTAGGCATTTGTCTGAGGGTAGGCATTATGTCTGAGGTTAGGATTTGTCTGAGGGTAGGCATTTTGTGTTAAAGGGATAGTTCACCCAAATTACAAAATGACACATGGGTTTCCTTACCCTGTAAGCAGTCTATTTCAGATCTAACGGATTCGATTCATATACATTTGGTAAAATATGTGAATAAAATAACTCTGGTTAATTTTGTAGTGGGCCTATTTATCCAGCCTGGCCTCAAAGACATTACATAGTAAATGTAAATCTGTGATGCTCTAATTAGTATGATATGTTACGTTTTGTATGGTTACATAGGACAGAAGGTTACTTAAGGCAAAAACGAAAGGAGGAATGTCTCTATGTTGCAACTACTTAGTAGATTAGCTAACCCTTCCCCTAACCTTAACTCCTAACCTTAACCCCTAACCCTAACCCTAACCTTAACCTTAACCTTAACCCTAGCTAACGTTAGCCATGTAGCTAATGTTAGCCACAACAAATTGGAATGCGTAACATATTGTATGAACTGCAATTCGTAACATATCATATGAAATGTAATTCATAACATATCCTACAAAATGGATGATGGACAACCACAAATTAATAAATACCATACTAAATGTAACATATACTCATTTGAGTTTCACAGGTTTATTGCGTACTGTGTTATGTCGACGTCTGAGTCCAGGTTGCACAACCCAGCCCAGCCTCAGAATGTTAGTGCTGTACTCTGTTTGTGAGTTTTCATTCTTGGTCTGGGTCTGCGGTTTAGGATGGTTGGTAAGTGACGAGTCTGTGTTGCTCCCCTGGACCCAGACGCACATTGCCCCTCCCCAAACGGTGCCTTTGTGCTCACATATAAAAACGGTCTGCATCCCTCCAGTCTGTCTATCGCATCTGCTGCAGGAAAGGCGGTCAAAGTAGCCGCTGGGAGAAGCGGCACTGGGTAATATTTGGAAAGCAAGGGGAGAGAATACTATCCGCTCCTGACGGTCAACTTCACCGCACCTGGATCGTTCTTATTTTTACTTAGGACATAACTGGAAACATAAAAGTGTCTTGTTTTTTTCTTCTTTTTAACTTGACCAAAATGACTGGTAGCCCAGTGACAGGGCTGCTGGTTGCGCTGTGCGTAAGCAGCGCGGTCCATTGTATGCCAAAGAACCAAGGGAAAAACAAGAGACAAACTCAGGAACAAGTTTACCCCGAACTCGCAGACACAGTACCCCTTGCTCAAGGTATGTAGACTTGCTCTAAATGTAATATTTTGCCCCTTAGATAAAGCATTTGAATGCACCTTGAATCCACATCTTGTCATTAACAACTGTAGTTACAATTCCATTTATGAAGGACATCTAATATTATTTATTTTTTAAATCACTACTGTACATGTATTGAATATGGATGTTTAGCTAACCTATCATGCGCCGAATTTGCTCAGGACTCATGGCTCTTTTGTGTGTCTCCCTCATCTTGCAGGCTGCGATGAGAACGGACATTCTTACAGACTAAACGATCAATGGGAGAAGGCTTACCGCGGGAGTACACTGCTTTGTACCTGCAACGGAGCGGCAGGGATCAAATGTAAAACAAAACCCCAAGGTGAGCTGGAGCACCAGACTTAAATGTATAATGAAGTAGGCAATTTGTTTCGTTTTTTTGCAAAACATCCGTGCGCTCTTAGAGCGCGTTCCCTCTTTGGCACTTTTGCCATTGCGCACAGAAGTCGCTTCGTTTATCTCAAACGTTTAGGCCACATGTTGAAAGTCTTCTCTGGTGCATTCTGCAGGGGAGGAGACCTGCTATGACAAATACAACGACCAGACGTACCCTGTGGGTGCGACCTACGAGAGGGCGAAGGACGGCATGATGTGGGACTGCACCTGCATCGGTTCCGCCCGCGGCAAAATCAGCTGCACAATCGGAAGTGAGTTGCCCTTCCCGGCAACCCATATAGCATTATTTGTGTACTTATGTAGTACGTTGGTGTTTATGAATAATGATGTTTGGTATTTTCGTTTGCAGACCGCTGCCACGAGGGAGGCAGATCCTACAAAATCGGGGACACTTGGAGAAGGCCCCACGAGACCGGAGACTACATGCTGGATTGCGTCTGTCTGGGAAACGGCAAGGGAGAGTGGACCTGCAAACCCGTGTGTGAGTGTCTGTCTGTCTGAGGACCTGTAAACCCTGTATGTGTCTGTCTGTCTGTCTGAGGACCTGCAAACCGGTGTGTGAGTGTCTGTCTGAGTCCTTTGAGTAGGAGAGACTAGATGTAATCTGAAAGGAATGAATGTGTGGTCTGTGGGTTGTTGGGATAAATGTTTTTCTTAATATGGGGATGTCCTTAAACCAATCAAACTGCAGTTCAAAGTCCTTCTTCGAGTCATTTATTGGAAATAGTGCTCGATGTCATTGTAAATATTTGAAGGCCATAACAGTCATCTCTGTCCCAAACGTTGCCCCATAACTGTTGATTTAGCTCAGTTGAGTGTTTTCATGGAAAGTTAGGTGAGGTGACTCATATGGAGGTAGGCCCTAATGGTGAAGATGATTTGGTGATAATGTAGGCATGGTTTTGGAATTAGAAATCTATCTTCTATAATCAGAAATATGTCATGTGTATCTGAGACTTTTATTATGGCATTGCCATTTAGATTTTTTTGGGGGGACTCTTATTCTGGAAGAGATGGAGATGTGCACTCTGTCGAAATAAATCTTATTCTGAAAATACCTTTCCAAGATTCACCTGCGCGTGAGGAGGATTCACAGGTGAGATGTGGGACAGAGAAGGGAAGTGATGGAGATGTAACCTGTTGTTCCACTATAAAATAACTTGATTGTAACTCCATCATCAAACCCACAGGCCCTTTGGAGAAGGTGATGGATAATTAAGTTCAAATAATTAGGTTACAATAATAACAACATTTTTGGAACTTGTTTTTGTGCAGCGGAGCGTTGCTATGACAACACAGGTGGAGCATCCTACGTGGTGGGGCAGACCTGGGAGAAGCCGTACCAAGGCTGGATGATGATCGACTGCACCTGTCTGGGGAGGGCAACGGACGCATCACCTGTACCTCTAGGAGTAAGTACACACACGCAAGCACATACATACACACTCATGTAAACGCAAACACACTTAAACACACACTCATCATTCCTTTCTTTATTTCTTTAGACCGTTGTAATGACCAGGACACCAAGACCTCCTACCGCATCGGAGACACATGGACCAAGACAGATGCTAACAGGCACCAACTCCAGTGTCTGTGTACAGGAAATGGCAGAGGAGAGTGGAAGTGTGAGAGACACTCTGCCACTACTGGTGAGTCAGCCCTCTTGTGTTTTACACACACTCTTTGTAAAATATTACAAGATTACCGCTGCGTTCTAAGGCACTGCATCTTAGTGCAAGAGGCGTCACTACAGTCCCTGGTTTGAATCCAGATGGTATCACATCCGGATGTGATTGAGAGTCCCATAGGGTGGAGAACAATGGGCCCAGCGTCGTCCGGGTTTGGCCGGGGTAGTCCTTCATTGTAAATAAGAATAAGAACTGACTGGCCTAGTTTAATAAAGGTTAAAAATATATATATATATTTAAATGCATACATAATTAAATGAACAGGTTATACACTGACATACAGGTTACAGGTAAATTAATATATAGGTAGCAGAGGAGGCTGGTGGGAGGAGGACGGCTCATAATAATGGCTGGGATGGAGTGAATGGAATGGTATCAAACCCATTCCATAAATTAAGTTACCACCTTGGTAAATACATGTCTCTTTGTCTTCCTGGTGCGCAGGCACAGGTGTTAGTACAGGAACAGGTGTAGGAACAGGTACAGGAAGTACTCATATGACCATCCAGACGGAGCTCCACCAGCCCTCCACCCTCCCCGAACCCCCCCAGGAGGGGGCTTGCCGCACGGACTCGGGCGCCACCTTCCACGTGGGCATGCGCTGGATCAGGACCCAGGGCAGCAAGCAGATGCTGTGTACCTGCCAGGGTACTGGCGCCGTCAGCTGTGAGGAGAAGGGTGAGTCTTAACTCAGACTAAAAGTAAAAGGTTGTGTCTCAAAAAAGTATATTTCCATAGTCAAGGCCTGTCTTACCTCTTGTCTCACCTCATCTAATCTGGTCTAAACCTGTCTCACCTCACCTAACCTGGTCTAAACCTGTCTCACCTCACCTAACCTGGTCTAAACCTGTCTCACCTCATCTAGCCTGGTCTAAACCTGTCTCACCTCACCTAACCTGGTCAAACCTAACCTAGCCTGGTCTAAACCTGTCTCTAAACCTGTCTCACCTCATAACCTGGTCTAAACCTGTCTCACCTCATCTAACCTCTAAACCTGTCTCACCTCAAACCTGTCTCACCTCCTGGTCTAAACCTGTCTCAACCTGGTCTAAACCTGTCTCACCTAACCTGGTCACCTAAACCTGTCTCACCTCATCTAACCTGGTCTAAACCTGTCTCACCTCACCTCTAAAACTGTCTCACCTCATCTAACCTAAACCTGTCTCACCTCATCTAGCCTGGTCTAAACCTGTCTCACCTCATCTAACCTGGTCTAAACCTGTCTCACCTCATCTAGCCTGGTCTAAACCTGTCTCACCTCATCTAGCCTGGTCTAAACCTGTCTCACCTGGTCTAAACCTGTCTCACCTCACCTAACCTGGTCTAAACCTGTCTCACCTCATCTAACCTGGTCTAAACCTGTCTCACCTCATCTAACCTGGTCTAAACCTGTCTCACCTCATCTAGCCTGGTCTAAACGTGTCTCACCTCATCTAGCCTGGTCTAAACCTGTCTCACCTCATCTAGCCTGGTCTAAACCTGTCTCACCTCATCTAGCCTGGTCTAAACGTGTCTCACCTCATCTAACCCTGTCTCACCTCATCTAGCCTGGTCTAAACCTGTCTCACCTCATCTAGCCTGGTCTAAACCTGTCTCACCTCATATAAACCTGTCTCACCTCATCTAACCTGGTCTAAACCTGTCTCACCTCATCTAACCTGGTCTAAACCTGTCTCACCTCATCTAACCTGGTCTAAACCTGTCTCACCTCATCTAACCTGGTCTAAACCTGTCTCACCTCATCTATCTTGGTATAACCTGTCTCACCTCATCTAACCTGGTCTAAACCTGTCTCACCTAACCTGGTCTAAACCTGTCTCACCTCATCTAACCTGGTCTAAACCTGTCTCACCTCATCTATCTTGGTATAACCTGTCTCACCTCATCTAGCCTGGTCTAAACCTGTCTCACCTCATATAAACCTGTCTCACCTCATCTAACCTGGTCTAAACCTGTCTCACCTCATCTAACCTGGTCTAAACCTGTCTCACCTCATCTAACTTGGTCTAAACCTGTCTCACCTCACCTAACTTGGTCTAAACCTGCCTCCCCTTCTCTCTCCCTACCCTCCAGAGGGCCAGAGCCAGGTGTACGGTGGGAACTCAGAAGGCCAGGCCTGTGTGTTCCCCTTTGTGTTCATGGATAAGACCTACTACTCCTGTACCTCAGAGGGACGTACTGATGGACAGCTGTGGTGCAGCACCACCTCTGACTACCATAGAGACCAGCAGTACTCCTACTGTACCGAGAAGAACTGTGAGTCTGGGAGGGAGGGAGATGGATGGATGGATGGGTGGGTGGATGGATAGATAGATATATACTGTAGCTAGCAAGATAGATAGCAGCATATCTAACTGTTGAAAGTTTGATCTGCTCTGTAGCCCTGGTGTCGACCCGAGGGGGTAACTCCAATGGTGCGCTGTGCCAGTTCCCCTTCCTCTACAACGGGCGTAACTACACTGACTGTACCGCCGATGGGCGCCGCGACGGCATGAGGTGGTGCGGTACCACAACCAACTACGAAGGGGAGCAGCGCTACGGATTCTGCCCCATGGCTGGTGAGTGTGTGTGTGATTTGTCAATTCACATGTCTCTTCCTGTCTCAGGCCCTCACACCAAACAATAAACAATCACAGTAGCAGTCAGGCACATTGACTAGCCCATCTTTACTGGCATGCAAACAAGACTATTGTTAGGTAAGATCGCTCTTTTGAAAGGTCATTCAGGCTCTGTATGATGGGCGTGGGAAGGTCTGGTGGGCTACTGTCTTCAACATTCACTGAATTCCTCTATTTGACAGAGGTCTTATCAAGATAAATGTACTAGGCTTGTCTTCATCCGTCTGATGTCCTTACAGATGGTAAGAATGACTGTTTAACTGAAAGGGTTACTTATGGTCTACAGAGCTGTCAGAGGTTCAATGGGCAGTTAATGAGTTGGTCTTTAAAAGCTATTAAGTGAGGGGGGACGGCCATGAAGAGGGCTGAGTAATGCCTCTATAAGAGCCTGTTCGAATGATTATGAATGACTCTTGGCTCCACTGGGCAGAGGATAGGACCCACACCCTGGCATGGGTCCAGAGTCTGTCTGGAAACTAAATCTGTCTCAGTTCCAAAATAGATTATCCATGCCACCTACACACGTGCACACACAGCCCCTCACTGACCCCTCTCTTCCTCCGTCCAGCCCACGAGGAGGCCTGCACCACCAACGACGGGGTCATGTACCGTGTGGGAGACCAGTGGGACAAACGCCACGATGTCCTGGGTCACATGATGCAGTGTACCTGCTTGGGCAACAACCGCGGAGAGTGGAGCTGCATCGCCTACTCCCAACTCAAAGGTCCTACCGCCTTACTAGCACCTGTTCTCTTATGTGTTGTTAGACAGCAGTCATAGGAGTTGTACTGTCATTACCTGGTTCTAGACCCAGTAGCCTTGACAACTGGAATGTAGAATGAACTGAAAGGATCAACCAGCATTAAAGAACAGTACATTATTAAAACCCCTTGTCTCCTTCGTACCCCAGACCAGTACATCATTAAAACTCCTTGTCTCCTTCGTACCCCAGACCAGTACATCATTAAAACTCCTTGTCTCCTTCGTACCCCAGACCAGTACATCATTAAAACTCCTTGTCTCCTTCGTACCCCAGACCAGTACATCATTAAAACTCCTTGTCTCCTTCGTACCCCAGACCAGTACATCATTAAAACTCCTTGTCTCCTTCGTACCCCAGACCAGTACATCATTAAAACTCCTTGTCTCCTTCCTACCCCAGACCAGTACATCATTAAAACCCCCTTGTCTCCTTCTTACCCCCAGACCAGTACATCATTAAAACTCCTTGTCTCCTTCGTACCCCAGACCAGTACATCATTAAAACTCCTTGTCTCCTTCGTACCCCAGACCAGTACATCATTAAAACCCCTTGTCTCCTTCCTACCCCAGACCAGTACATCATTAAAACCCCCTTGTCTCCTTCTTACCCCCAGACCAGTACATCATTAAAACACCTTGTCTCCTTCCTACCCCAGACCAGTACATCATTAAAACCCCTTGTCTCCTTCCTACCCCAGACCAGTTCATCATTAAAACTCCTTGTCTCTTGTCTACATCATTAAAACTCCTTGTCTCCTTCGTATCCCAGACCAGTACTTCATTAAAACTCCTTGTCTCCTTCGTACCCCAGACCAGTACATCATTAAAACTCCTTGTCTCCTTCGTAACCAGTACATCATTAAAACCCCTTGTCTCCTTCCTACCCCAGACCAGTACATCATTAAAACCCCTTGTCTCCTTCTTACCCCCAGACCAGTACATCATTAAAACCCCTTGTCTCCTTCCTACCCCAGACCAGTACATCATTAAAACCCCAGACCAGTACATCATTAAAACCCCTTGTCTCCTTCCTACCCCAGACCAGTACATCATTAAAACCCCCTTGTCTCCTTCTTACCCCCAGACCAGTACATCATTAAAACTCCTTGTCTCCTTCCTACCCCAGACCAGTACATCATTAAAACCCCCTTGTCTCCTTCCTACCCCAGACCAGTACATCATTAAAACCCCTTGTCTCCTTCCTACCCCAGACCAGTACATCATTAAAACCCCCTTGTCTCCTTCTTACCCCCAGACCAGTACATCATTAAAACATCTTGTCTCCTTCCTCCTCCAGACCAGTGCATTGTGGATGGGCTGACCTATGAGGTGAGCCAGACCTTCACCAAGCGCCATGACCAGGGCTACATGATGAATTGCACCTGCTATGGACAGGGACGCGGGCGCTGGAAGTGCGACGCCATCGGTGAGTTTCTCTCAGGTTTCACTTAAGAGCTTCAATAAAGCCTTATCACAGGGCGGCAGGGTAGCCTAGTGGTTAGAGCATTGGACTAGTAACCCAAAGGTTGCAAGTTCAAATCCCTGAGCTGACAAGGTACAAATCTGTCATTCTGCCCCTGAACGTCATTGAAAATAAGAATTTGTTCTTAACTGACTTGCCTAGTAAAATAAATAAATAAAATCACACCTCTGGCCCTTTCTATCCAAGAGGAGGCTGACATTCTAAAGAGATTTTTGGCAGCAGGAATTTGAATTGCTTTCCTTCCCCTCTCTCTCTGTCTCTCTCTCTCTCTCTCTCTGTCTCTCTCTCCTCCTCTCTCTCATTTAATTTAAATGTAAGGGCTTTATTGGCATGGGAAACATATGTTTACATTTCCAAAGCAAGTGAAATAGATAACAAACCAAAGTGAAATAAACAATACATGTACAGTAAACATTACACTCACAAGTTACAAAGGAATAAAGACATTACAAATGTCATATTATGTACAAATAGTCCAAGTACAAAAGGGAAAATAAATAAAAATAAATATGGGTTGTATTTACAATGGTGTTTGTTCTTCACTGGTTGCCCTTTTCTTGTGGAAACGGGTCACTCATCTTGCTGCTGTGATGTCACACTGTGGTATTTCACCCCATAGATATGGGAGGTCATCTCTCTCCTCTCTCCCTCCAGACCAGTGCCAGGAGCCTGAGAGCAGGGCGTTCTATCAGATTGGAGAGACCTGGGACAAAACCATCCACCAAGTCCTCTACCGCTGCTATTGCTACGGCAACGGTATTGGTGAGATGAGCTGCGAGCCACAGCAGACCTTCCCAGGTAAGGAGAGAAGTCTGATTGGCTAACAGAAGTGTGACCAGTGAAGCAAAAATGGAACTGTCTGAGTGTGTCCTCTGGGCAGATAACCCAGGTCAGGGCTGTCTTCGGTGGGGTGTTGACATTACCCCTCCCTCACCGTCTATGCCCACCCCCTTCTCTTTACGCTTGGGACACCTGCTGGGAGTTAATCGTTGTTAGCTCTTCTTTTTAACTCTCCCATTCACTCCCTCCTTTAAATACCCTCCATCCCCCCTCTATCGAAAGGCCCTTTCAAATTAAACGAGGGGGCGGTGTGTCACCCCTTCACCACCTCTGCAGGGAGGGGGGAAGGGACTGCTAAACGTTGATGTGGGGCAAATGGAGAGGGGTGCGTCCACCTCCCCCCGGGTCTTTGTAGTTTCGGAGGTCTTTGTTGGCTCTCCCCTATTGTTGTTCTACCCAGCTGGGCAGGGAGGGCCGAGAGGTTGGGGGATTTAATTACCTGCGCACACTACCTGGGTGGTAACACGCTTTGGGCGAAACAGTCCCAACTCCACCTCCTAAGAGGCCCCTCACAGCACTGGCTCGTCCTGCACTGAGCCAGTGCTCTATAGGTGACGGTGTCAATCAGAAAAGCTCAGCTGAGCTGTGTTCAGAACACACCAACCAGGAGTTACCAACTGGCCACTTTGATGCAGTGTTCTGAAACACTTTGACCCCAGTTTAAATTCTGAATCCTGCACCCTGTTATCCTGCCCTAGTTTTCCCATGTGGCCTGTTACAGATACAGAGGAATAAATGTATGTTTTGATTGATTAGAGTTATGTTTGGTGCAGGCCAGGGACCTTAAGAGTGCAGGTCAAATGACTCCCCGCTGTTGCTGTGAGTTGCTCACCTGTGACAGGGAGGTGTTTGTATGTATGGTGTGTGTGAGTGAATGTGAGTGAGTGGGGGTGGACATATTGCCCTGGTGCGATTTCAGACACTGAAGACACCTAGTGATTTACAGGCCCAGTGGGTGTCATAGTTGGTTGAGACCAGAGAGTGGAGCGAATTCTGGTTCGGACTAGTTTCCATCCACGCCACTGTACTGACAAGTTAGTCTAGGATCTTTTTGGTCACACCAGGTCTGTCTGGTGTGAACAGTGAACCAATTGACACTGAACAGCGAATGTGACTTTTAACAATTGTGTGTTTATTTACAGAACCTTAATATAAAGTTGTTCAAGGAGAATACGTAGCATTTGTTCAGTACCATCTTGTCTGTGACATTTGGCTTGATCGTAGACTACAGACTTCTAATAAAAGATACTCTCTCCTCCTCCTCCTCCTCCTCCTCTCTCCCCAGGTGGCCACCGCCCAGTCCAGGTGATTATCACAGAGGCAGGGAAGCAGCCTGACTCCCACCCCATCCAGTGGAATGCCCCAGCCTCCTCACACATCACCCAGTATATCCTCAAGTGGAGAGTGGTAAGTGGCTCTCTACTTCTCATCCTAGATACTGGTCATTGGTGGTAGTGCAGCCACACTATTTTATTTAACTAGGCAAGTCAGTTGAGAACAAAGTCTTATTTACAGTGACGGCCTACCCCTACACAGCACTCAGCCAATTTTGCACCGCCCTATGGGACTCCGATCCCGGCCGGTTGTGATACAGCCCAGGATCAAACCTGAGTCTGTCGTGACACTGCGAGGCAGTGCCTTAGACCGCTGCACCACTCTATAGCCCTTGAAGCCCTATGCCACTAGAGGTGGACTGACTGTCTTATAGGAAGCAGTACCACAAGAGTTGAACATACTCTCTTGAAGTACTGTACCTGTTTTTAATTCTCCGATATCCAAAGTGGAAACAAGTTATTCCAGGTACTGTTTTTCACATGACGTTCTTTAAAAAAAACTCCTGAATCACTTGAAGTGGATGTTCCTATTCCGTTCCTGAAAGTGTTGCTGAAAAGTAATGAGTAAACCAGTGCCCACACAGGAGGTTGCAACATTTAGTTGTCTGTGTGTCAACTCTGAAGAAGAGGACAGGTTTTGAGCACAGAAAAACAAGGTTGTGGGGGGTTCTTGAACTGGCCTGAAAAACACACACTCACATACACATAGATCCAAATTATATCGGACGGTCACAAACGACCCTCAACATCCTGCTACAGTACAAATGCTGTGTGTTTCTCTCCTAAAGGAAAAATCCAGTTTCCTCTTGTCTCACACTCTGTCTGAAGGGGCCCTGATCTGCCAAGCTGTTAACCCTTATTTAATTCAAACATATTTCCTGCTAAGTGGTAGTGGTTTGTATGTTTTGGATGGGGGTCCTCTATTCCTTCTCTCTCTCTCTCTCTCTCTCTCTCTCTCTCTCTCTCTCTCTCTCTCTCTCTCTCTCTCTCTCTCTCTCTCGTGTTGTGAAGAATCTGTAGTTTTCCGATCGTTCGAAGCCAAGTTGAATGTCCCCAGAAGCAGGGAGGGGCAGAGAGACAGGGTGCCAGAGAGTCAATGCCAGTGACCACATTGGCCATAGGCTGGGCTTGGAGAGAGTGTTGGAATGAGTCTTAGTAGTGCAGACTGTAAATGTTGCCCACCGTTTTTCATTCCATATCATCTCATTCATTCATAGTCCTGACACTGTAGGTTAAATATATATTTGTACCTATTTGTATCTGAAGTAATGTGTGTGTGTATATACAGTGCCTTGCGAAAGTATTCGGCCCCCTTGAACTTTGCGACCTTTTGCCACATTTCAGGCTTCAAACATAAAGATATAAAACTGTATTTTTTTGTGAAGAATCAACAACAAGTGGGACACAATCATGAAGTGGAACGACATTTATTGGATATTTCTAACTTTTTTAACAAATCCAAAACTGAAAAATTGGGCGTGCAAAATGATTCAGCCCCTTTACTTTCAGTGCAGCAAACTCTCTCCAGAAGTTCAGTGAGGATCTCTGAATGATCCAATGTTGACCTAAATGACTAATGATGATAAATACAATCCACCTGTGTGTAATCAAGTCTCCGTATAAATGCACCTGCACTGTGATAGTCTCCGAAGTCTGATAAAAGCGCAGAGAGCATCATGAAGAACAAGGAACACACCAGGCAGGTCCGAGATACTGTTGTGAAGAAGTTTAAAGCCAGATTTGGATACAAAAAGATTTCCCAAGCTTTAAACATCCCAATAAGCACTGTGCAAGCGATAATATTGAAATGGAAGGAGTATCAGACCACTGCAAATCTACCAAGACCTGGCCGTCCCTATAAACTTTCAGCTCATACAAGGAGAAGACTGATCAGAGATGCAGACAAGAGGCCCATGATCACTCTGGATGAACTGCAGAGATCTACAGCTGAGGTGGGAGACTCTGTCCATAGGACAAAAATCAGTCGTATATTGCACAAATCTGGCCTTTATGGAAGAGTGGCAAGAAGAAAGCCATTTCTTAAAGATATCCATAAATAGTGTCGTTTAAAGTTTGCCACAAGCCACCTGGGAGACAAACCAAACATGTGGAAGAAGGTGCTCTGGTCAGATGAAACCAAAAGTGAACTTTTTGGCAACAATGCAAAACGTTATGTTTGGCGTAAAAGCAACACAGCTCATCACCCTGAACACACCATCCCCACTGTCAAACATGGTGGTGGCAGCATCATGGTTTGGGCCTGCTTTTCTTCAGCAGGGACAGGGAAGATGGTTAAAATTGATGGGAAGATGGATGGAGCCAAACACAGGACCATTCTGGAAGAAAACCTGATGGAGTCTGCAAAAGACCTGAGACTGGGACGGAGATTTGTCTTCCAACAAGACAATGATCCAAAACATAAAGCAAAATCTACAATGGAATGGTTCAAAAATAAAGTATTAACTTAAGGGGGCTGAATAATTTTGCACGCCCAATTTTTCAGTTTTTGATTTGTTAAAAAAGTTTGATATATCCAATAAATGTCGTTCCACTTCATGATTGTGTCCCACTTGTTGTTGATTCTTCACAAAAAAATACAGTTTTATATCTTTATGTTTAAAGCCTGAAATGTGGCAAAAGGTCGCAAAGTTCAAGGGGGCCGAATACTTTCGCAAGGCACTGTATATATACAGTACGTCAGATAGAAATCGGTTCGTATCACCATGATGTATTCAGCACTTTGACCCTTGCTATCTTTGAAGTTCACTCCCTGACCTCTCCCTTCTGTTCTCTGCCCTTTGACCCCTGGTAGAAAAACACCCGTGCCCCCTGGAGAGAGGCCACCATCCCAGGTAACCTGAACTCGTACACCATCGCTGGGCTGCGGCCAGGTATTACCTATGAGGGTCAGCTGATCAGCATCCTGCGCTATGGACGCCGCGAGGTCACCCGCTTTGACTTCACCACCACCTACGGCTCCCGTAAGTCTCCCAACTGGGTGTGTTTTGAGTGTATTAATGTTACACCGACCGTTGATTCCACTGTGTCCATCTCTTTGGTTCCTCTATATAGCTACACTTTCACAAGCCTGTCTCTTTTTCTCTCCTACAAATCTGAAGTGTTATTAATGTGTTATGCCTCCCTTGTCCAGTTGGGGTGACCTCTGAGGGTGAGACGACCCAGCCTCCTCCCGTGGTGGACACGTCTGAGTCGGTGACAGAGATCACGTCCAGTAGCTTCATCATCTCCTGGGTGTCAGCCTCCGACACCGTGTCAGGCTTCAGAGTGGAGTATGAGCTGAGTGAGGACGGAGCCAAACCTCAGGTCCTGGGTGAGTAGCTCCATTTACTGGACTAACTCCTGCAGTATAGACCATCCAGAAGAGTTTTCCAGTTTATTCCAGTCTTACTCCTGCAGTATCGACCATCCAGAAGAGTTTTCCAGTTTATTCCAGTCTTACTCCTGCAGCATAGACCATCCAGAAGAGTTTTCCAGTTTATTCCAGTCTTACTCCTGCAGCATAGACCATCCATAAGAGTTTTCCAGTTTATTCCAGTCTTACTCCTGCAGTATAGACCATCCAGAAGAGTTTTCCAGTTTATTCCAGTCTTACTCCTGCAGTATCGACCATCCAGAAGAGTTTTCCAGTTTATTCCAGTCTTACTCCTGCAGCATAGACCATCCAGAAGAGTTTTCCAGTTTATTCCAGTCTTACTCCTGCAGCATAGACCATCCATAAGAGTTTTCCAGTTTATTCCAGTCTTACTCCTGCAGTATAGACCATCCAGAAGAGTTTTCCAGTTTATTCCAGTCTTACTCCTGCAGTATCGACCATCCAGAAGAGTTTTCCAGTTTATTCCAGTCTTACTCCTGCAGTATAGACCATCCAGAAGAGTTTTCCAGTTCATTCCAGTCTTACTCCTGCAGCATAGACCACCCAGAAGAGTTTTCCAGTTTATTCCAGTCTTACTCCTGCAGCATAGACCATCCAGAAGAGTTTTCCAGTTTATTCCAGTCTTACTCCTGCAGTATCGACCATCCAGAAGAGTTTTCCAGTTTATTCCAGTCTTACTCCTGCAGCATAGACCATCCAGAAGAGTTTTCCAGTTTATTCCAGTCTTACTCCTGCAGCATAGACCATCCAGAAGAGTTTTCCAGTTTATTCCAGTCTTACTCCTGCAGTATAGACCATCCAGAAGAGTTTTCCAGTTTATTCCAGTCTTACTCCTGCAGTATCGACCATCCAGAAGAGTTTTCCAGTTTATTCCAGTCTTACTCCTGCAGCATAGACCATTATCTTATTGGTTAGTTGGTTGATTGGTTAATGTGTTAATTGGTTTCTAGCCCGATTGGTTGATTGATGTTTTGATTGATTGTCTCTGTCCATCAGACCTGCCCCGTACCACCACCTCTGTGAGCATCAGTGACCTCCTGCCTGGCCGTAGATACAACGTCAACGTGTATGAGGTTTCCCCTCAGGGAGAACCCACCCTCATCCTCACCACCTCTCAGACCACAGGTATTATACCAGCTTTCACACACCCTTCATCACCGTTTCTCTTCATCCCCTTTACCCTTCATAACCCTCACCCTTCATCACTGTTACTCTTCATCCCCTTAACCTTCATAACCCTCACCCTTCATCACCGTTACTCTTCATCCCCTTTACCCTTCATAACCCTCACCCTTCATCACTGTTACTCTTCATCCCCTTTACCCTTCATAACCTTCACCCTTCATCAGCGTTACTCTTCATCCCCTTTACCCTTCATCACCGTTACTCTTCATCCCCTTTACCCTTTATCACCCTCACTCTTCATCCCCTTTACCCTTCATAACCCTCACCCTTCAAAACCCTCACCCTTCATCACCCTCACCCTTCATAACCCTCACCCTTCATAACCCTCACCTTTCATCCCCTTTACCCTTCATAACCCTCACTTTTCATCACCCTCACCCTTCATAACCCTCACCTTTCATCCCCTTTACCCTTCATAACCCTCACCTTTCATCACCCTCACCCTTCATCACCCTCACCTTTCATCACCCTCACCTTTCATCACCCTCACCCTTCATCCCCCCACCCTTCATCACCCTCACCCTTCATAACCCTCACCTTTCATCACCCTCACCCTTCATAACCCTCACCATTCATCCCATTTACCCTTCATAACCCTCACCCTTCATAACCCTCACCTTTCATCCCCTTCACCCTTCATCACCCTCACCTTTCATCACCCTCACCCTTCATCACCCTCACCTTTCACCATCATAATTCACTCTCTGACAGGAATACATTGACCTCTTCTCTAATCTAATTATTTTTTATTTCTACTGCACATTCTTCCACTGCAAATCTACCATTCCAGTGTTTTACTTGCTATATTGTATTTACTTTGCCACCATGGCCTTTTTTTTGCCTTTACCTCCCTTCTCACCTCATTTGCTCACATCGTATATAGACTTGTTTCTACTGTATTATTGACTGTATGTTTGTTTTACTCCATGTGTAACTCTGTGTTGTATGTGTCGAACTGCTTTGCTTTATCGTGGCCAGGTCGCAATTGTAAATGAGAACTTGTTCTCAACTGGCTTACCTGGTTAAATAAAGGTGAAATAAAAGAGAAATAAATCAAAATCCAGTGCTCCTTATCCCCCCTCAGCTCCTGATGCCCCTGCTGAACATCAGATCAACCAGGTGGGAGAAACCTCTATCTCCATCAGCTGGTCCAAGCCCCAGGCCCCCATCACAGGCTACCGTTTGGTCTTCACCCCGTCAGTAGAGGGCAGCAGCACCGAGCTCATCCTCCCAGACACTGAGACCTCCGTGACCCTGGTTGACCTTCGACCTGGCCTGCTCTACAACATCAGCATTTACGCTGTGGAGGAGAACCAGGAGAGCGAGCCCATCTTCGTCCAGGTCAACACGGCCGGAGAGCCAGCACCAGGTAGAGAACTGGACAGCATACAGAACAACAGAACCAAACATGACCCTAACCCTACACACACTCTAACCATAACACAACCTCAGACTTGACCTACTTGACTTCAGCCCATGGCTCCTATAAGGAGCATAGGCCATTGACCAATGTCCTCCAGTTGAATTGGCTTGCAGTCATTTGACTGACTTAGAGTTGCTTTTGGCATGCACTTTATCACCCTTCCAACATTAGAATCAATCATTTCCTATACAGCTACATTCCTATTCAAAAGGTTCTCCTATGGGGACAGCCGAAGAACCCTTTTAGGTTCTAGATCGCATCTTTTCTTCTGAGAGTGTTGGCCCAGGCAGTAAAATGATAGTTTGAAGCCATGGAGCCATTTCATTGTACCTTCTAGGGGAGTGTTTCTGTCTCTCTCTCTCTCGGGTGGAGTCAGTCCCTGCTTCTGTCTCTATCTCTCTCTCTCGGGTGGAGTCAGTCCCTGCTTCTGTCTCTCTCTCTCTCTCTCTCTCTCTCTCTCTCTCTCTCTCTCTCTCGGGTGGAGTCAGTCCCTGCTTCTGTCTCTCTCTCTCTCTCTCTCTCTCGGGTGGAGTCAGTCCCTGCTTCTGTCTCTCTCTCTCTCTCTCTCTCTCGGGTGGAGTCAGTCCCTGCTTCTGTCTGTTTCTCTCTCTCTCGGGTGGAGTCAGTCCCTGCTTCTGTCTCTCTCTCTCTCTCTCTCGGGTGGAGTCAGTCCCTGCTTCTGTCTCTCTCTCTCTCTCTCTCTCTCTCTCGGGTGGAGTCAGTCCCTGCTTCTCTCTCTCTCTCTCTCTCTCTCTCTCTCTCTCTCTCTCTCTCTCTCTCTCTCTCTCGGGTGGAGTCAGTCCCTGCTTCTGTCTCTCTCTCTCTCTCTCTCGGGTGGAGTCAGTCCCTGCTTCTCTCTCTCTCTCTCTCTCTCTCTCTCTCTCTCTCTCTCTCTCTCTCTCTCTCGGGTGGAGTCAGTCCCTGCTTCTTTCTCTCTCTCTCTCTCTCTCTCTCTCTCTCTCGGGTGGAGTCAGTCCCTGCTTCTCTCTCTCTCTCTCTCTCGGGTGGAGTCAGTCCCTGCTTCTGTCTCTCTCTCTCTCTCGGGTGGAGTCAGTCCCTGCTTCTGTCTCTCTCTCTCTCTCTCTCTCTCTCGGGTGGAGTCAGTCCCTGCTTCTGTCTCTCTCTCTCTCTCTCTCTCGGGTGGAGTCAGTCCCTGCTTCTGTCTCTCTCTCTCTCTCTCTCTCTCTCTCTTAACAGTAAACATTACACTCTCAGTTTCCAGGTGGAGTCAGTCCCTGCTTCTGTCTCTCTCTCTCTCTCTCTCATGGAGTCAGTCCCTGCTTCTGTCTCTCTCTCTCTCTCTCTCTCGGGTGGAGTCAGTCCCTGCTTCTGTCTCTCTCTCTCTCTCGGGTGGAGTCAGTCCCTGCTTCTGTCTCTCTCTCTCTCTCTCTCGGTGGAGTCAGTCCCTGCTTCTGTCTCTCTCTCTCTCTCTCTCTCTCTCTCTCTCTCTCTCTCTCTCTCTGGAGTCAGTCCCTCTTCTGTCTCTCTCTCTCTCTCTCTCTCTCGTGGAGTCAGTCCCTGCTTCTGTCTCTCTCTCTCTCTCTCTCTCTCGGGTGGAGTCAGTCCCTGCTTCTGTCTCTCTGGAGTCTCCCTCTCTGTCTCTCTCTCTCTCTCTCGGGTGGAGTCAGTCCCTGCTTCTGTCTCTCTCTCTCTCTCTCTTCTCTCTCTCTCTCTCTCTCGGGTGGAGTCAGTCCCTGCTTCTGTCTCTCTCTCTCTCTCTCGGGTGGAGTCAGTCCCTGCTTCTGTCTCTCTCTCCCTCTTCTGTCTCTCTCTCTCTCTCTCTGGAGTCAGTCCCTGCTTCTGTCTCTCTCTCTCTCTCTCTCTCTCTCTCTCTCTCTCTCTCTCTCTCTCTCTCTCTCTCTGGAGTCAGTCCCTGCTTCTGTCTCTCTCTCTCTCTCTCTCTCTCGGTGGAGTCAGTCCCTTCTGTCTTCTGTCTCTCTCTCTCTCTCGGGTGGAGTCAGTCCCTGCTTCTGTCTCTCTCTCTCTCTCTCGGTGGAGTCAGTCCCTGCTTCTGTCTCTCTCTCTCTCTCTGGGTGGAGTCAGTCCCTGCTTCTGTGTCTCTCTCTCTCTCGGGTGGAGTCAGTCCCTGCTTCTGTCTCTCTCTCTCTCTCTCGGGTGGAGTCAGTCCCTGCTGTGAGTGACAGTTGGTAGAGTGTGAGCTTGGAGGAGCCTAGGGCTCTGCGCTAGCCATGTAGGGCCAGATGGAACCTGGGGTAGGGTTTCTCCTCTGTTTGGTTCTGGACTGGGCCTGTCAGACTGGTTCTCTCACCTCCCTCACTGATTTAAGTACTTTCACATGAGAAAGATACAGACTCACACACTTGCACGCGCACAGACACACACATAAAACAACAACACACACTCGCTATCTGGGTCATTCTTGTTGATGTCTTATCCTCCCTTCAGCTCTAAATCATTCTCATCTTGACAGCAGAGTTTCTCCATTTTCAATTTCCTGTCTGGCATTGTCTTTTCAACTTCCTCTCAGCTGGTAAAGTAGAAGTATGTTCCACATTACAATCCAACACTGACCTTAGATCAGCGTATAGTTTCAAATTCATCTGACTCCTTCTTTCTTGCACCGCAACACAAGGCAATAGGCCATCAACACACAAGATGGCCTCAGTCAACTCACGGACCACTTCCTACTTCCTGTCCACAGAGGAAGTCCGCTCCCCAACCGACCTTCAGTTCTACGAGGTGTCTGACGTGAAAATCATCATCACCTGGACCGGCCCTCCCAGCGAGGTGTCGGGTTACCGCGTGACCTTCGCCCCCGTTACCCCCGGTGACACGCCCCAGAGGCCCCTGCAGCTACCCATGACGGCCAACGCGTGCAGAGATCACCCACCTGCAGCCCGGAACCCTGTACCGCTTCAACATCTACGCCATCAACGGAGGAGTGGAGAGCGAGCCGCTGACGGGAGAGAGAGCCACCAGTGAGTACATGTGCAGACAATAACAGCGTGTTGAGGGGATCCGTTTGAGTAAGTCGAGGTGCATCAGGTTCTAAGTCGTTACTCTATGTGAGAAGGGTTGGTAGATCAGTGATGCTGAGCAATCCGTCTGCAGTGTCGTCCATTTCAAACCTGCAGATAGACTGAGATTCTCATAGATATACTGTGGTTGTACCCATGTTGTGACCCTACGTGTGTTACCCCTGTCAGAGCCCGACGCCCCCACCAACCTGCGTTTCACTGACATCGGCGAGGACGGTGCGATAGTGATCTGGGAGGCTCCCAGGGCTAGCATCAGCGGCTACCGTCTGTTCCTGAGTGTGGAGGGCTCCAGCCCAACCCAGAAGAGAATCCCCGGCGGTCAGACCCAGTTCCTCTGCGAGGCCTCCGCCCCGACACAGACTACACCGTCAAACTGCACTCTGAGCAGGACAACGTGTTGAGTGAGGAAGTCAATGGCATCTTCACCACCTGTGAGTACTGTAGTCTTCTGTTGAGTACTGTAGTCTTCTGTTGAGTACTGTAGTCTTCTGTTGAGTACTGTCTTCTGTTGAGTACTGTTGTCTTCTGTTGAGTACTGTCGTCTTCTGTTGAGTACTGTCGTCTTCTGTTGAGTACTGTCATCTTCTGTTGAGTACTGTCGTCTTCTGTTCTGCTGAGCTTGTGGCAAGGTGTTTAAATGGTATTGATCAATTCAACTCCAGATTTGAGTTTATTTGAATTATGAAGCAGAAAAAGGAAAGACACTGATGTTATATTCTCTCCACCACCCCCTCTGTCTCTCTCCACCCCCCTCTGTCTCTCTCCACCCCCCCTCTGTCTCTCTCCACCCCCTCCCCTCTGTCTCTCTCCACCCCCTCTCCCCCTCTGTCTCTCTCCACCACCCCCTCTGTCTCTCTCCACCACCCCCTCTGTCTCTCTCCACCACCCCCTCTGTCTCTCTCCACCACCCCCCCTCTGTCTCTCTCCTCCACCCCCTCTGTCTCTCTCCTCCACCCCCTCTGTCTCTCTCCCCCACCCCCTCTGTCTCTCTCCTCCACCCCCTCTGTCTCTCTCCTCCACCCCCCTCTGTCTCTCTCCACCCCCCTCTGTCTCTCTCCTCCACCCCCCTCTGTCTCTCTCCACCACCCCCTCTGTCTCTCTCCACCCCCCCCTCTGTCTCTCTCCACCACCCCCTCTGTCTCTCTCCACCACCCCCTCTGTCTCTCTCCCCCCCTCTGTCTCTCTCCACCACCCCCTCTGTCTCTCTCCACCACCCCCTCTGTCTCTCTCCACCACCCCCCTCTGTCTCTCTCCACCCCTCCCTCTGTCTCTCTCCTCCACCCACCTCTGTCTCTGTCTCTCTTTTTTTTCTGTCTCTCTTTCTTTCTCTTTCTCTCTCTCCCTCTTTTGCTGTCTCTCACTCCCCTTCTCTCTCGCTCTCTCTCTCCTCCCCTCAGCCCCAAAGATGGGTAATGCCCCTCGCTTCACCACTGATGTGACCGACACCTCCATCATCATCTCCTGGACCCCTGTCAGCAGGTTCAGCTTCAGGCTGTCTGTGAGGCCCAGTCAGGGAGGAGAGTCACCCAGGGATGTGACCTCTGACTCAGGAAGTATCTTTGTGTCAGGCCTGACCCCTGGGACTGAGTACACTTACAGTGTACAGCCCATTATCAACGGACGTGACCGCGGCAACCCCATCACTAAAAACGTTGTCACTCGTAAGTAACCAAGAAAGAGAGAGAGACTCCGGTCAACCATTTATTTTATTGAGGTCAGAATGCCTTTTGTCCAAGAAAGACGTGTTGTTGCTGCAGGCATTTTGGGGTAAAAACTCATCTATATAGATATTGTACAGTCAGGGAGTAATGAGTTGTTTCAAGGTTTCTGCAGTCAGTTTACTTAAACCATGTAAGGTAGTCTGTTGTTTTTTAAAATGTGCCACAGGGTGTTATTTTACCACATATAGACTTAAGTGATGTTTCTTCCCTCCAGAACTGTCTCCCCACTGACCTCAGTACGCAGTCCAACGCGGACACGGGTGAGCTGACTGTCCTGTGGGGCGGCGCCAACACGCCAGGTAAATATTGACTCTGCTCCCTCCTACAGCCCACGCCACAGACACACTGCCCAAGGCCCAGGATCCAGGACAGGCTCACTGTGGCTCTGGATCACTCTGTCTGGACCTTGTCTTTCCTCAGAACATTGTGCCAGCAGGAACAAGGCTTCTCTCTGTCGGTGTCTCTGTCTCTCTCTCTCTTTTGAATGGTTACAAGTACTTCCATGAAATCCTGGCAGATCTAAGTTGGTTCACTCCGCTGCTCACTTCCCTGTCTCCTCTGCCCTCCTGTCCCCTCCCCAACAGACCCAGGCCGTGACCCCACTCTCTGAGGTTGTCTCAGGGGAGATGGGATATGCAAAAACACATTTCCAATTCACACATGCGTATAATTCGTACTTGTACATATATGAAATACAAGCACCCACCAAATTATAATTGTATTATTGTGGTTATTATTGTTATTAGGATGATTATTGTTATTTGGATTGTTGTTGTTGTTGTTGTTATTATTATTATTATTATTATTATTATTATTATGATTATTATTACAGACATCACAGGCTACAGAGTGACATGCACCCCAACCAATGGGCAGCGAGGAAACTCCCTGGAGGAGTTAGTCCAGCCGGTCCAGAACCAGTTAATCCTGGAGAACCTGAGTCCAGGAGTGGAGTACAACGTCTCTGTCTACACTGTCAAAGACAACCTGGAGAGTGTCCCTGTGTCCACCACTGTCACCCAAGGTAGGACTCAGATCAGTGGACCTGAGCATGGGCTGAGGTTGAGCTGTGCTGTGTTGAAGGGTTAGACTGATTCTGGATCAGGTAGTGTCTGTTTGCTGTGGAGCTCATGGTTCTGTTGCTCCGACAGATAGAAAGACACACAAAGATGTAAACACACACACAGATTCAACACAAACACAGACACAGATTAAACACAAACACACACAGACAGATTCAACACAAACACAGACAGATTCAACACAAACACACACACACACAGACAGATTCAACACAAACACACACACACAGGGATACAACACATAAAACACAGATTCAACACACAGATACACACATTCAATGGTTTTGTCTTGGCTATTGGTTGATTTTAAGGGGAGTGTTTGAATGTGTGTGTGTGTTCACTATGGTGTGTTGCACACCTGTGTGTGTGTGTGTGTGTTCACTATGGTGTGTTGCACACCTGTGTGTGTGTGTGTGTGTGTGTTCACTATGGTGTGTTGCACACCTGTGTGTGTGTGTTCACTATGGTGTGTTGCACACCTGTGTGTGTGTGTGTGTGTGTTCACTATGGTGTGTTGCACACCTGTGTGTGTGTGTGAGTTTGTGTGTGTGTGTGATTGGATAGCTCTCCTTCTCAATCCGTGGCCTGGAAAGGTTGAAGCACGATTGGATACTTCTGCCACCCCTTCTTATATTCACCGTTCCCAACTCCGATTTATTCCCACGTCACACTCCGGTACACGTTCCATAAAAGTGGTATACCTGGACAGGCCCAGCTTCCCCTAAACCTCCCAGTCTGGCTTCTCTCTGAAGTACGGAATCTCCCTGCCAGCAAAACACACTGTCACGGCTGATCACGCTGAAAGCACTTTTCACTGAAGGATAATTCCTAAAATCACTCTTAATTTCAGTACAAATCCCCAGTTGTTCATTCTGAATTACCATTGCAGTACATGTTTGTCTTTTGTCCGTTGTGATGCCTCAATTGCACACTGTCCGGCTAACATGGTCATTGGCTGAACTGTAATTATGTTCCATGGCTGTTTGTTTGTAAGATATGCATGGAGAAGGTAGAGCTCTTAATTCATTGAGGATATCATGTGAATATGCCGGTTGAAAAACCATTTCTCTGAAAACCCATGAGCATCCTTTCCTGTCATGATGGGTCTGATAATCTAACTGTTACCAGCATGGCTACTGTTGTTCTGCTCCAGGGTGCTGTGCTGTCTGTCCCACTGTGTCTGGCTATGCATCACCAGGAATATTCATTCATCTGCTTTGATTCTGTCTGTCTGCTATGGTTTCTGTGTCTGTATGTCTTATTCTGCCTGCGCCTCGCTCTGCACTCAAACCTCTCAGACGTGCCCAAGCTAAACGACCTGGACTTTGTCGACGTCACCGACACCACTGTGGGCCTGCGCTGGACCGCCCTGGTAAACGTTAGCGCCATCACCAGTTACCGGGTAACGGTTATGGCGTCGGGCGAGAGTTTGCCCATCATCATGGACACGGTGGACTCGTCGACGGGCCATTATACGGTGCGCGGGCTGGAGCCCGGTGTGGATTATGACATCAGTGTCACTACGATAACGGAGGAAGGGGAGAGCGAGCCGGCCACACGCAGAACGCAAACCCAGACTGGTGATTTGAACCTTCAACTTTACAAGGGGAGGTGGTCGTTAGACAGGGTGGGGGGGGGCTATGAGAGAAGCTAAATACTGAATATACTGCCTCACAAACCTTACATACTCACCTTACATACTCACCATGTTGTAGATATATTCTCTGATCATAGCAGTAATGTCATTGTTGATTGCGTCCAGGTTTTTCTTTCATACCTGCCATGCTCTCTAGTGTGTCCTCTCTTGTCTGGTTGACTTGTCCCATCTGGACATGCCACAGAAGGCCTGGAGGTAACTGTGAGGAGCTCCCCTCTCCTTGGCATGCTCTTATATTACTTCTCATTGTAAATACCTGTTGGTTATGCTTTACTTTACAGTCAGCTATACATTACATGGTCAGATGGTAATAACCTGGTCATTACGTGGTCAGATGGTAATAACCTGGTCATTACGTGGTCAGATGGTAATAACCTGGTCATTACGTGGTCAGATGGTAATAACCTGGTCATTACGTGGTCAGATGGTAATAACCTGGTCATTACGTGGTCAGATGGTAATGACCTGGTCATTACGTGGTCAGATGGTAATGACCTGGTCATTACGTGGTCAGATGGTAATGACCTGGTCATTACGTGGTCAGATGGTAATGACCTGGTCATTACGTGGTCAGATGGTAATGACCTGGTCATTACGTGGTCAGATGGTAATGACCTGGTCATTACGTGGTCAGATGGTAATGACCTGGTCATTACGTGGTCAGATGGTAATAAACTGGTCATTACGTGGTCAGATGGTAATAACCTGGTCATTACGTGGTCAGATGGTAATAACCTGGTCATTACGTGGTCAGATGGTAATAACCTGGTCATTGCATGTTAAAATTGTCGTAAAATAATGAATCATTATCAAATACTATAATTTTGGTCTTCTTGGGAATAGAAGCAATCAAGTTAAATTCGTTAAAGGTATCTATTGTTACCACATAATTTCCTAGTTAGTATCCTAATTATCTCCCCTCTCCCACCCCAGCCGTCCCCGCCCCCACCAACCTGAACTTCGGAGGGGTGGGCCCCGATCACATGAGGGTCAGCTGGACCGTCCCCAACGTCCCCACGCCCAGTGACATCACACGTTTCGTCATCCGCTTCCACCCCAGCAGCAACGACGACGATGTCAAGGAGCTCAACGTGGGCGGAGCCACCAACACCTTCCTGCTGCAGAGTGAGTGACATCATCATGACCTATGACCTACCCCTGAACTAAATAGAACAGTATTATTACCGTTGTATGTATTGTGTCATACACCTCACTGGTTCATGCAGTGTGTTGTGGCGTCGGACTAACTATGAGGTAACTAACAAGTGTTTTCCTGTCCATCTCTCCTCCAGACCTGCTGCCCAACACAGAGTACAGGGTGAGCGTGGTGTGTGTTTACGAGGAGAGAGAAAGCGCACCAGTCACTGGCACTCAGAGAACAAGTGAGTATGGACAGACACAGGACAGTTTGTCAGGCTAAATGTCTTCAAAAGAGAGATAAATGCACATGTATTTTTGCACAAATAGTAAATTATATGTATGCCTACAGGATGTAGTCAGTGATATGTATGCCTACAGGATGTAGTAAGTGATATGTATGCCTACAGGATGTAGTAAGTGATATGTATGCCTACAGGATGTAGTCAGTGATATGTATGCCTACAGGATGTAGTCAGTGATATGTATGCCTACAGGATGTAGTCAGTGATATGTATGCCTACAGGATGTAGTCAGTGATATGTATGCCTACAGGATGTAGTCAGTGATATGTATGCCTACAGGATGTAGTAAGTGATATGTATGCATATGTAGTAAGTGATATGTATGCCTACAGGATGTAGTAAGTGATATGTATGCCTGTACAGGATGTAGTCAGTGATATGTATGCCTACAGGATGTAGTGTGATATGTATGCCTATGTAGTGTGATATGTATGCCTACAGGATGTAGTCAGTGATATGTATGCCTACAGGATGTAGTCAGGATGTAGTAAGTGATATGTATGCCTACAGGATGTAGTAAGTGATATGTATGCCTACAGGATGTAGTAAGTGATATGTATGCCTACAGGATGTAGTAAGTGATATGTATGCCTACAGGATGTAGTAAGTGATATGTATGCCTACAGGATGTAGTAAGTGATATGTATGCCTACAGGATGTAGTAAGTGATATGTATGCCTACAGGATGTAGTAAGTGATATGTATGCCTACAGGATGTAGTCAGTGATATGTATGCCTACAGGATGTAGTAAGTGATATGTATGCCTACAGGATGTAGTAAGTGATATGTATGCCTACAGGATGTAGTAAGTGATATGTATGCCTACAGGATGTAGTAAGTGATATGTATGCCTACAGGATGTAGTAAGTGATATGTATGCCTACAGGATGTAGTAAGTGATATGTATGCCTACAGGATGTAGTCAGTGATATGTATGCCTACAGGATGTAGTAAGTGATATGTATGCCTACAGGATGTAGTCAGTGATATGTATGCCTACAGGATGTAGTAAGTGATATGTATGCCTAAAGGATGTAGTATGATATGTATGCATACAGCGTGTGTATCATACAGCGTGTGATCATGGATCATGTGTCTCTCTTCTCCTCCGTAGCCCTGGACTCTCCCACTGGCCTGGACTTTGCTGACGTCCTGACCAACTCCTTCACCATCCACTGGCTGGCCCCCAGCGCCGTGATCACTGGCTACCGTATCCATTACCAGATGACCAGCGGAGGCAGGGCCAAGGACGAGAGACTGCCCCCGACCAGGAGCCACTTCACCCTGACTGGCCTGGCTCCCGAGACAGAGTACAGTATTGAGGTCTACGCTGTCAGCGGGAACCAGGAGAGTCTGCCTCTCACTGGCACTCAGGCTACTAGTGAGTAGTATTGACTGGTTTCATTTTTTAATGAACCTTTATTTAACTAGGCAAGTCAGTTAAGAAAAAATATTATTTACAATGACGGCCTACCCCGGCCAAACCCTAACCCAGACGATGCTGAGTCAGTTGTGCGCCGCCCTATCGGACTCCCAATCACAGCCGGTTGTGATACAGCCTCATGTCTCTGTCTTTATCTGTTATCGTTCTATGCTTTCAGTCTCTCGCTCTCTGTCTGTCTGTCTTTCTCACTCTCTCTCTCTCTTACTCTCTCTCACTCTCTGTCGGTCTGTCTGTCTCTGTCTGTCTCGCTCGCTCTCTGTCTGTCTCTCTCGCTCCTCCTCTTCATCCTCCCTTCTCTTTGTTCTTCCTAATCTGTCTAGTCTTATTTCCTGATCTCCTCTCTCCACTAGTCTCTGACGCCCCCACCGACCTGGAAGTGACCTCAACCAGCCCCACCAGCATCACCATCCGCTGGGACGCCCCCTCTGTCACCGTGAGGTACTACAGGATCACCCACGGAGAGACAGGTGGAGAAAGCCCTGCTAAGGAGTTCACTGTCCCCGGCTCCCAGTCCGAGGCCACCATCTCTAACCTGAACCCAGGGACAGACTACACCATCACCGTCTACGCTGTGACAGGGAGAGGGGACAGCCCGGCCTCCAGCACACCCATCTACGTCAGTCACAAGACTGGTACGGGGCTGATGGTTTAATGCACCTTTATTACATCAACATGTTGGTCATTTAGCAGACACAATTATCCAGAGAGACTTACAGGAGCAGTTTGGGTTAAGTGTCATGCTCATGTTAATTACAGGTGATCAACTACATATTTATAGACATGTTCATGTCTGGGACAGGCTCTGATCTGGTGTCGCCATCTAGTGTCCATTATTACAATTTCAGATTTGATATGTATTTGGTTATCTGGAAATGATGCCTTGGTCTACCAGTAGTGAGGAATGATCAGATGAAGAAAATAGTTTTAGATTCATGTGTAGATCATTTGTAATGTATGTGTATCTTCCTCCCATAACACAAGCATTTCACTACACTCGCATTAACATCTGCTAACCATGTGTATGTGACAAATAAAATTTGATTTGATTTATCTCCCTCGTTCACTCCCTCCCTCCCTCTTCCTTTCTCCGTAGACGTGGAGGGCCCCACCAACATGGACGTGACTGATGTGAAGGACAACACCATCACAGTGCGCTGGTCCGCGGCCCAGGGCCCCATCAAGGGCTACAGGGTCACCAGCGTCCCCAAGAATGGACAGGGCCCCTCTTTCTCTGAGGTGGTGGCCCCTGGTAAGACCTGCCCCTGCTCTCTCCCCTGCCCTCTGCCGGTCTGTGATCATATGTACGGCAGACATTTTGTGACTGTGTTGTGAGACATTGATAAAAAGGAGCTTTAGCCTCTGTTGTTCTACAGCTATACTCCTGTGCTCAACCTCTCTCTCTCTCTGTCTCTCTTTCTCTTGCCGTGGATCTAGATCAGACTGAGATTACGTTTACTGGCTTGATGCCCACGGTGGAGTACGTTCTGAGTGTGACCGCTCTGGGAACCGATGGAGAACCTTCCACACCTCTGGTAGAGAACGCCATCACAGGTGCGTGTGTGTACATGCGTGTATGCATGCATTCGGATTGTAAAAGAGTTTAAAACATTGATCTGTCATGATAACAAAGGAAAGAAATGTTCAAATGTATGTTATTCTGATGTTCCTTTCTTTCTGGCCTTCATCCACCCCCCCCCCATTTCCTTGCAGCAATGGACCGTCCCAAGGCCCTGTCCTTCTCTGAGGTGGACTCCACCTCCCTGAGGTTCACATGGGACAGTCCGGATGGCACAGTGACATCATACCGCGTGCTGTACTCCAGCCCTGAGGAGGGCGAGAGAGAGCTGCGCCCGGCGCCCAGAGGGACAGACGATACCGTGGTACTGAGGAATCTCCGCCCCGGCACAGAGTACACTGTTAAGGTCATCGCTCTGCACGGACGCACCCCCAGCACCCCACTGGTGGGCACACAGGCCACAGGTAGGAGATACCAGACACACACACATACAGACACGCACACACACACACACACACACACAAATACTTAATGTCCATCTCTGCCCCCAGCTATCCCTGCTCCCACCAATCTGGACATCTCTGAGGTTGGTGACACCTCCTTCATTGTCTCGTGGCGCTCCCCTAGCTCCGGGCTGTCTGGGTACCGTGTGGTTGTCAACCCCAAGAACAACAATGGACCCACCAAGGAGATGACCATCGCCCCAGACACCACGCGCGCCGTGGTCCCAGGACTCATGGTAAATAACAGACTACAGTATTCTGAATGTATGTCATAACTGTGTTCTAGATAAAGATGTCTGTTAAACGGTCTATATTCAGGTCATGTATTGTCACTGTATTTATGTGTCTGTCAATATGTGTTTCCTGTGTAGGTGGCCACTCTGTACACAGTGCACGTTTACGCCCTGAAGAACTCTGTGACCAGCCGACCCCTGGAGGGAGAGGTCACCACGCTGGACAGTAAGCAGCTTTCACAGCAGTTTTAACTCGACTGGCCACTGGTTTACTCACTGTAAACTCACCCTCTCTTTCTCCCTCTCCCTTCCTCTCTCTCTCCCAGACATCAGTCCTCCTCGGCGTGTGCGTATCTCTGACGTGAAGGACTCGGCCATCACGCTGACCTGGCGTGCTAAGGTTGAGACCATCACCGGGTACCTTATCGAAGCTCAGCCCCTCGGCGGCAGCCGCCCCGCCATCAAGAAGACAATCCCCGGAGAGCAGCGCACCTACACCATCACTGGTACTGTACAGTAGACTACATTACCCAGCTATCACCACTCTCATCTACAGTCAACTACATTACCCACCCATCAACACTCTCATCTACAGTAGACTACATCACACAACTTTCACCACTCTCATCTATAAATGAACTACATTACCTATTATCGCCCCATCTACATTCAACTACATTATCCATCCTCACTTTCACCTAAACTATTGTAGTAATAGTAAACTACATAACCCATGTACAGTACAGAGTGGGCTCTTGACTGACTGACAGTGTGTTGTGTTTGATGTCCCTCAGGTCTGGAGCCAGGCACCTCCTACACTATCCACATCTACACCATCAACGGCGATGCACGCAGCGCCCCCTTCACCCTCACGGCCACCACAGCCAAACCAGCGGTGCATTCCCCCACCAACCTCCAGTTCACCTCCCTGACCCCCAACTCCATCTCCTTCAGCTGGGAACCCCGCCACGCGCATCACAGGATATTACATCACCTACGAGGAGGCAGGCAGGGCGCAGCCCCGTGAGCTTACCCCCGCCCCCACGCTGGCCAGAACTACGCCACCATCTCTGGTAAACGTCAAACTCTGCTCTCTCAAGTTACCCTGCCCTCTTAAACTCCACCCTTCCTCTTCACCCTCTGAAAGCTCAAGCCTCTCAACACGTCCAGTTTATGGAAAACACCTGAATCGACTCAAATCGATTGTGTTGATGTTGTTGGATGTTTTCAGGTTTGAGACCAGGTACCGAGTACATCATCAAGATCATCGCTCTTCAGAATGTCCAGAGAAGCACCCCATTGGTGGGCACGGCCAGGACTCGTGAGTACAGCACATACACACACTTTACTCATACGTCTACATACACACATGGCCCAAAACCAGATTTTTGTTTGTACCTGAATGGTGATGTTACAAAGAAAGGTTTGGGAAGCCTGCATATGTGCTTAGCTGCAGTAGAATATTGTAAGAACAGCGTAGCAACTCATAGGCCGAGATGTTAGATTTGGTTTGTAGTCGTGCCAGCATCTGTTACAAACAGCTGTGTCTTTTAAAACAATAATACTGCTCACTCACTTTGAATACGTTTTGAATAAACAAGCGATTCAAAAGGTATTGACGGCAGTGGTAGGCTTTGTAGTAGATATTTGCCCAAACCACTGATACAGGGTCAGATATTTTCCCACTCCCCTTAATGGTTCAAACTAAAACGGGGGTAGGGTAATCTGATCTTAGATCTGTGCTTAGGGGCAACTTCTACTTCAAGTGCAGTGCTTTGCAGTACAGTAGTGGCTCTAGTATGCGGACTTACTGCCACCCCTGCTGGCGGCGTCATGCTACTGCAGCTCCTCTAACTCCCTACTCCCTCCCTAACTCGCTTGCTTCCTAACCCCTCTCTCCCGGCCAGAACGTGAATCCCTGCTTACACTGCCACTCCCCAACCGCCCCGGAGGCTACGACCACCTGGACGTGCCTGAAGAAAAGGAGAGCCGTGTCCCAACAGTAGTAGGTAACAACGGCCTAGACACCCTGGGGGGCCAGGGCCAGAACGTGGAGTACACTGAGTACAACAACCAGAACCCCCAGTCACCCTATGGGAACGGCCAGACACCCTATGGGAACGGCCAGTCACCCCTGGTGTTTGTGCCCCTTCCGGACGCGGAGGGGCGCAGGGTGCCGGTGGTGAGCGTGAACGTGCCTGGTGGCTCTCCCTTTGGTTTTCCAGAGAAGGACACAGGAATCCCTCAGGAGGCCCAGACCCAGACCACCATCGCCTGGAAGCCTTACAAGCAGAGTTCAGAGTACCTGGTGTCCTGCAACCCTCTGACACACGTCAACGAGAAGATGTTCCAGGTGAGAGGGCACGACACACATACACACACATATAAAGACACATCTAAGAGACACTTTTTTAAAGTGTCATCTTTATTTAACTAGCCAAGTCAGTTAAGAACAAATTCTTATTTATAATGACGGTCTACACCTCTCATTCCCATTCATCTCTCCCAATCTCTCTATCCTTCCATCTCTCTCTCTTTCCTTTTATCTCTCTCTCTATCCTTCCATCTCTCTCTCTCTTTCCTTTTATCTCTCTCTCTCTCTCTCCTTCCATCTCTCTCTCTGTCCCTCCTTTCCTCTCCTTCCCTCTCTCTCTCTCCATCTCCTCTCTCTCCCTCCATCTCTCTCCCTCTCCTCTCTCTCCCTCTCTCTCCTTCCATCTCCTCTCTCTCCTCTCTCCCTCTCTCTCCCTCCATCTCTCTCCCTCTCTCCTTCCATCTCCTCTCTCCTTCCTTCTCCTCTCTCCCTCCATCTCTCTCCTTCTCTCTCCTTCCATCTCCTCTCTCCCTCCATCTCTCTCCCTCTCTCTCCTTCCATCTCCTCTCCCTCCCTCTCTCTCCTTCCATCTCTCTCCCCCCCTCTCCTTCCATCTCCTCTCTCTCCCTCCATCTCTCTCCCTCTCTCTCCTTCCATCTCCTCTCTCTCCCTCCTGTCTCAGATGCGTCTGCCTGGTACCTCCACCAGTGCCACTCTGATCGGCCTGACCAGCGGAGCCTCCTACAACGTTATCGTAGAGGCCCTGAAGGGGGCACTCAAACACAAGATCCTGGAGGAGATTGTCACCGCCGGCAACACCCGTAAGGAACCAGCAGTGACTATGACAACTGATCTAGGATCAGTACTGACATTTAACCTATAGAATAGATGGTATGAGTGAATCCTGATGTTGTTTTGAGTCATGCTGTTCCACGGTCAGATAATATAGTTCAGAAAGTTCATAGATAGGCGTTTACTTACACAGCTTAGCCTGTGATTCTGTGGTGAAATGAACCCCCTCTCTTCCGCCTGTAGTGACAGAGGGTTCCACCGGCACAGATAAGGACTCGTGCTACGACACCTTCACAGCGACCTACCATGACGTTGGGACCGAGTGGGAGCGCATGTCTGAGACGGGCTTCAAGCTGTGGTGCAGGTGTCTGGGACTAGGCAGTGGACACTTCCGATGTGACTCCTCTAGTGAGTATTTAACTACCTCTTCAATGCAATTTAAGAAACTGTATTGATCCCTTGCCACCTGACTGGCTGGGTGTAATGGTTGCCATATTGGCTACACCAATCAGATCTAGGGGCTGGGAGACAGTGTCGGATGTTATGAAACAGATCTGACCTTTTTTTTGTTCTCTATATCTCCCCCCTCTCTCGCGCTCCCTGTCCATCAACAGAGTGGTGTCATGATGGAGGTAACAACTACCGTATCGGGGAGAAATGGGAGCGTCAGGAGGAGAAGGGCCCCATGATGAGCTGCACCTGCCTGGGCAACGGGAAGGGAGAGTTCAAGTGTGAACCACGTAAGTAGCACTTTAACATCAGTCACCACCTGCACTTGTTTGGATATTAAAGGAAGAACACAGAACTTCTCTGGCAGCAGGTCAGAATACAACACAATACAGTTCCAATGTCTGCCTGTGTGACCTCATCAATGTCTGTCTGTGTGACCTCATCAATGTCTGTCTGTGTGACCTCATC
Source organism: Oncorhynchus keta (assembly GCF_023373465.1). Taxonomy (NCBI): domain Eukaryota; kingdom Metazoa; phylum Chordata; class Actinopteri; order Salmoniformes; family Salmonidae; genus Oncorhynchus; species Oncorhynchus keta. The sequence continues at coordinate 39,983 of NW_026287538.1, read as the reverse complement.
AATGTCTGCCTGTGTGACCTCATCAATGTCTGCCTGTGGGACCTCATCAATGTCTGTCTGTGTGACCTCATCAATGTCTGTCTGTGTGACCTCATCAATGTCTGTCTGTGTGACCTCATCAATGTCTGTCTGTGTGACCTCATCAATGTCTGTCTGTGTGACCTCATCAATGTCTGTCTGTGTGACCTCATCAATGTCTGCCTGTGTGACCTCATCAATGTCTGTCTGTGTGACCTCATCAATGTCTGTCTGTGGGACCTCATCAATGACCTCATCAATGTCTGTCTGTGTGACCTCATCAATGTCTGTCTGTGTGACCTCATCAATGTCTGTCTGTGTGACCTCATCAATGTCTGTCTGTGTGACCTCATCAATGTCTGTCTGTGTGACCTCATCAATGTCTGCCTGTGTGACCTCATCAATGTCTGTCTGTGTGACCTCATCAATGTCTGTCTGTGTGACCTCATCAATGTCTGTCTGTGTGACCTCATCAATGTCTGTCTGTGTGACCTCATCAATGTCTGTCTGTGGGACCTCATCAATGTCTGTCTGTGGGACCTCATCAATGTCTGTCTGTGTGACCTCATCAATGTCTGTCTGTGTGACCTCATCAATGTCTGTCTGTGTGACCTCATCAATGTCTGTCTGTGTGACCTCATCAATGTCTGTCTGTGTGACCTCATCAATGTCTGCCTGTGTGACCTCATCAATGTCTGTCTGTGTGACCTCATCAATGTCTGTCTGTGTGACCTCATCAATGTCTGTCTGTGTGACCTCATCAATGTCTGTCTGTGTGACCTCATCAATGTCTGTCTGTGTGACCTCATCAATGTCTGTCTGTGTGACCTCATCAATGTCTGTCTGTGTGACCTCATCAATGTCTGTCTGTGTGACCTCATCAATGTCTGCCTGTGTGACCTCATCAATGTCTGCCTGTGTGACCTCATCAATGTCTGCCTGTGTGACCTCATCCATGTCTGCCTGTGTGACCTCATCCATGTCTGCCTGTGTGACCTCATCCATGTCTGCCTGTGTGACCTCATCCATGTCTGCCTGTGTGACCTCATCAATGTCTGCCTGTGTGACCTCATCAATGTCTGCCTGTGTGACCTCATCAATGTCTGCCTGTGTGACCTCATCAATGTCTGCCTGTGTGACCTCATCAATGTCTGCCTGTGTGACCTCATCAATGTCTGCCTGTGTGACCTCATCAATGTCTGCCTGTGTGACCTCATCCCGTGTGCCTGTGTGACCTCATCCATGTCTGCCTGTGTGACCTCATCCATGTCTGCCTGTGTGACCTCATCAATGTCTGCCTGTGTGACCTCATCCATGTCTGCCTGTGTGACCTCATCCATGTCTGCCTGTGTGACCTCATCAATGTCTGCCTGTGTGACCTCATCCATGTCTGCCTGTGTGACCTCATCCATGTCTGCCTGTGTGACCTCATCAATGTCTGCCTGTGGGACCTCATCAATGTCTGCCTGTGTGACCTCATCCATGTCTGCCTGTGTGACCTCATCCATGTCTGCCTGTGTGACCTCATCCATGTCTGTCTGTGTGACCTCATCAATGTCTGCCTGTGTGACCTCATCCATGTCTGCCTGTGTGACCTCATCCATGTCTGCCTGTGTGACCTCATCCATGTCTGCCTGTGTGACCTCCTCCATGTCTGCCTGTGTGACCTCCTCCATGTCTGCCTGTGTGACCTCCCCCCATGTCTGCCTGTGTGACCTCATCCATGTCTGCCTGTGTGACCTCCTCCATGTCTGCCTGTGTGACTTCATCAATGTCTGCCTGTGTGACCTCCCTCCATGTCTGCCTGTGTGACCTCATCCATGTCTGCCTGTGTGACCTCATCAATGTCTGCCTGTGTGACCTCATCAATGTCTGCCTGTGTGACCTCCTCCATGTCTGCCTGTGTGTGTGATTCAGATGAGTCCACCTGCTATGACGATGGGAAGATGTACCAGATTGGTAACCAGTGGCAGAAAGAATACCTGGGAGCCATCTGTACCTGCACCTGCTACGGAGGACAACAGGTCACTTTTACTGCTAATGGCTAATGCTTGTCTTACCGACCTTAGTTGAATGCAACTTGGGCAAGCACCTGCTGAATGACCAACGTGTGTAAATGTAATGCTTGTCCTCCTCTCAGGGCTGGCGTTGTGAGAACTGTCGTAGACCAGGTGCTGAGGTGGACTCTAGTCTGCTGCAGCCCGTCCGATACAGGGACCCCACCAACACACTACGCAAAGTGGTGAGTCATAGACTACGCTCTCAAAAGACAACTGAGAAAATGTGTTGGATTAGAACTTGAAATCCCCATGCTGAGGTTGGACCCATACTGACCTCTTGTCTGTCTGTCTCCTTCTGCAGAACATCCAGTGCCCCATCGAATGCCTTCGACCTGAACTACTGGCAGACGCACTGGCAGAAGGACACATCCCCCAGAATCCCCTGGAGTAAAAGATCAATCTCCTCTTCCTTACCCATGGTCTGTCAAGTCTCCTTGAAGAGGAGGTCCCCCTGTCCAGTCAGAGACAGACCTGAACTAACACATTGGTGCCTTACTGATCAGCTTAACCATATCTAACACACCTACATACTGTAGGTCCATGCCTTCCTAGTCTTAAGAGAACCCCCTGCACACTGTCAGAATGTTGGTTAAGTTGTCTGTTGTCATTTCCCTTAACCATATCTAACACACCTACATACTGTAGGTCCATGCCTTCCTAGTCTTTAGAGAACCCCCTGCACACTGTCAGAATGTTGGTTAAGTTGTCTGTTGTCATTTCCCTTTGAGACACTTAAGAGGTCAAAAGGAACATTCCTTGTGTTCGTGCCTTAAAGAGATTAAAATCTTCCCCTGTCCCTGAAGGTATGTGTTTGAAGTGCTTGTTAACAGTTCAGATGTGCTTGTCTTTTACAAATGATACATTTCCAAGACTACCTGTCCAGTATTACCGTTTGTCCTAATCATTTATTATTCTTTTGTTTTACTTCTATAAAATCTAAAACCGTCTGAAATCAAAAGCACTGTTTTGAGAGAATGTTGGTGTAGTTGCCATGTCGACAAGTGTTTGAAATCATTTAGCTTTTTCTGTAGCCTCTGTGTAGACAGGGGTAGCACTGCCTGTGTGATGGACACTGAGTTGTTGTAATTTTGAAACTCTTTAATGCATTTTATTTATCCCTTTAATCACAGCATTGTTGTGTGAATGTGAGACCTGGGGTGTCGACTTTGTTCTGGTTTTATTTTTGTACTAAAAGGTGCCAAAGTTTGATGGAGATTCCCTTGTTTTGATAAAGTTGAAAAGAACATCATGAATTGCCTTTGTTTCTTGAATAACTGTTTATACATAGATTGATGCACCAGTGTAAATCTACGTAACATAATAAATAAATCCCCATCAAAATCTGTCAGTATAAACTAGAGATCAGTTGTTTTTGTGTGGGCTGCGTCTGAATCCCTGCAGTGCCTTCAGAATGTATTCATACCCCTGGACTTATTCCTTCAGAATGTATTCATACCCCTGGACTTATTCCTTCAGAATGTATTCATACCCCTGGACTTATTCCAACAGAATGTATTCATACCCCTGGACTTATTCCTTCAGAATGTATTCATACCCCTGGACTTATTCCTTCAGAATGTATTCATACCCTGACTTATTCCCTTCAGAATGTATTCAGACTTATTCCTTCAGAATGTATTCATACCCCTGGCTTATTCCTTCAGAATGTATTCATACCCCTGGACTTATTCCTTCAGAATGTATTCATACCCCTGGACTTATTCCTTCAGAATGTATTCATACCCCTGGACTTATTCCAACAGAATGTATTCATACCCCTGGACTTATTCCATCAGAATGTATTCATACCCCTGAATTCCTTCAGAATGTATTCATACCCCTGGACTTATTCCTTCAGAATGTATTCATACCCCTGGACTTATTCCTTCAGAATGTATTCATACCCTGGACTGGATTCTTATTCCTTCAGAATGTATTCATACCCCTGGACTTATTCCATCAGAATGTATTCATACCCCTGGACTTATTCCACTTACAGAATGTATTCATACCCCTGGACTTATTCCTTCAGAATGTATTCATACCCCTGGACTTATTCCTTCAGAATGTATTCATACCCCTGGACTTATTCCTTCAGAATGTATTCATACCCCTGACTTATTCCTTCAGAATGTATTCATACCCCTGACTTATTCCAACAGAATGTATTCATACCCCTGGACTTATTCCATCAGAATGTATTCATACCCCTGGTACTTATTCCAACAGAATGTATTCATACCCCTGGACTGTATTCCCCCTGGACTCAGAATGTATTCATACCCCTTATTCCATCAGAATGTATTCATACCCCTGGAGAATGTATTCTGGACTTATTCCAACAGAATGTATTCATACCCCTGGACTTATTCCATCAGAATGTATTCATACCCCTGGAATGTATTCTTATTCCAACAGAATATATTCATACCCCTGAATGAATGTATTCATACCCCTGGACTTATTCCAACAGAATGTATTCATACCCCTGGACTTATTCCACATGTTGTGTTACAGCCTGAATTCAACACAGGTTAGATAATGGGTCACCCATCTACACACAAATACCCCAGAACTACAAAGTGAAAACGTTTTTTTTTTTCACAAGTATTCCCACCCCTGAGTCAATACATGTTAGAATCATCTTTGGCAGCAATTTACAGCTGTAAGTCTCTAAGTGCTTTCCACACCTGGATTGTATGACATTTGCACATTTTTTTTATTTTTTTTTATTCTCCAAGCTCTGACAAGTTGGTTGTTGATCATTGCTAGACAACCATTTATATCTTGAAATAGATCTTCAAGCAGATTTATGTCAAAACTGTAACTCGATCATTCAGGAACATTCAGTGTCTTCTTGGTAAGCAACTCCAGTGTAGACTTGGCCTTGTGTTTTAGGTTATAGTTCTGCTGAAAGGTGAATTCATCTCCCAGTGTCTGGTGGAAAGCAGACAACCAGGTTAAGGATTTTCCCTGTGCTTTAGCTCCCGTCTTTATCCTGAAACTCCCCAGTCCTTAACAATTACAAGCATAACCAGACCATGATGCAGCCACCACTATGCTTGAAAATATGGAGAGTGGTACTCAGTAATGTGTTGGATTTGCCCCAAATATAGCACTTTGTATTCAGGACCAAAAGTTACTGCAGTATTACTGGTGCAAACAGGATGCATGTTGGAGAGAAAATATTCCTGGACAGGCTTCCTTTTCACGCCATCAACCATGTTGATCCGTCCCCAGTTCTTATCACAGCCAATAAACTGTAGAAAAGTCCCAGTTGACCTTCTGGTGAAATCTTGAGCGGTTTCCTTCCTCTCCAGCAACTGAGTTAGGAAGGATGCCTGTATCTTTGTAGTGACTGGGTGTATTGATACACCATCCAAAGTGTAATTAAGAACGTCACCATGCTCAGGGATATTCAAGGTCTTGGAATTGTATTTACCAATAGGTGCCCTTTGCAAAGCATTGGAAAACCTCCCTGGTCTTTCTGGTTGAATCTGTTGGAAATTCACTGCACGACCTTAGAGGTAATAATTGTACGTGGGGGTACAGAGATGAGGTTGTTCGGCACCATCAGTGCACTCACAAGTCCATGCCACTAGTGCATATTTTTACTCCTGAACTTCCATAAGTGGTTGAATACTCTACTCAATACATCGCTCCTTTTTAAATTTGTAAAATATATAATTGAAAAACAATTCCACTTCAAACATTTTAGGGTATTGTGTGTAGGCCAGTGACAACAACAAACACGTCAATTTAATCCATTTTAAATTCAGGCTGTAACAAAATGTGGGAAGGTACAGGGGTGTGAATACTTTGAGGGCATTGTATGTCAACCATCTGCAGTGGAAGGTGTTCTCTACAACCCCCACAAGTGTCACAGGACTTGTCTAAAGGTAACCCATTCAAATTAATTAAAGTATGGAGGTAGTTTAACAAAAGGTGTTCATCTCCCAAAACATATTTTGTGCACTTAAACCACTTCAAACCTAGCTTACCTTTTTCTATTATGCGTGGGAATACTTGGAAACATTTCTTAGATTAAAATCACTTGGAGCAGATTCTGGTGTTTTACGGTCTTCTGGACAACAATGAAAACGGTCTAAGACTGTCTAAGCCATTTATGTGTGTTACTCAATGTGTTTCTATGAGCTATAATAGAGTAAAGGGCAATTTCAAAACTTTAAATATTTTTGATACCTAGAAGCATCCTAAAATTCAAATAGCTAAATGGTCCATGGTATGACCATCATAAAACAATTCCATGTTAGTGTAGTAGTCAGTCCCTGACTTTCAGCTTAATATTGCTATAACGTAAAATAGTGTTTGCATATACACACACACTCCACAGGATTTCTCAAGAAACGTTGGTTTATTTCATGGTAAAACGTGACCTTCCAGACAGTAACATTGTAACTTAGATACAACTATGAAAGTAAGCTCGGAATGTAACGGAATCTGAATGATCCTCAGCATGATGCTGTTTGTGCATGATAACCGTAGGACAGGAATGTCTCAGTGGAAATAATACTATGTTAGTACCTTTGTTGATCACTATTCTAGAGCAGTTAGTGGACCTCCAACATGTAGACAGACATGGCTACATGTTACTCAGGGCCATAATAGTGTGTGGTGTGTCAGGCAGCGTTGTATGACAGCCACTCCAGGTATTCAGTGGTGGAAGAGTCTCAGGTTGGTGTGCACCAGGGTGATGCCCTGCTCATTACAGGCATTGATCACCACCTCGTCAGCTGTGGACCCAGCCGGGGCAGCAATGTACTCCACACCACTCTACAGAGACAGACACCTCAGAATAATCAGTCCATGTGGGCGTCAAACAGAAAAGACCTTGGAAGGTACTAGAAGGCTAGAGACCAACTAAAGAACCAAAAGCAGAAAGTCGGCCATCTTAGACTAGTGAAAAGTAATAATTCAGCAGTGTTTACCCGTTTGGCACGGTCCACGTTGTCTCTGAAGGGGAAGAAGGCGTCAGAGCTGAGGGCTACAGCCTGTAGAGAGCTCAGCCAGTTCCTCTTCTCAGTCTCATCCAGAGGCTCTGGGACCTCCTCATACATGGCCTTCCATACTGCCAGGTCTGGACCCTGAACACAGAGGAGTTAGAGAGCAGGACAGACTCATCTGGAATTTGATTTTTTAAATAGACAGACACCTACAGTAGGAACCTACACAAAACATACAGCAGAACTGTACATCCGACAACAACCATTTCAGATGCGTAGAGTGCATGTCCCTAATTGACCTCTGACCCCTCACCTCTCCGATGGTGCCGCTGACATACTGATCGATGGCATTGGCCATCTCCGCCCGCTTCACTCCACTCCTGAACCTCATGCCCAACACCCGCGGGTGGTGCCTCAGCCACCAGTTATCAGCCTTGTCCCCTGCCAGCCGCGTGCAGTGGATACGAGACTGCTGACCCGCACCGATCCCAATCACCTGGTACACAGGGAGAGGAGACGGATTGTGACCCAGAAAAACCACAGTACATAGTGTTGAATGTTTCAAAATTCCTTTGGAAAAAGGTAAACAAGGATGTAGGTGACAACAAGGGGAAACTCAGTGCCCAAACACTATTTCAACAGGAACCTCCCATGTCTCCTCCCTCTCCAGGTTGGTTACCTGTCCATCCTTGGCATAGCAGACAGAGTTGGACTGGGTGTACTTCACTGTGATGCTGGCCACGATCAGGTCACGCAGCGCCTCCACCGACAGCTTAAACAGGAGACCGACAAAAGGTCAGAACAGGTCATCAGTGAGCATCTCACACACTATCAAGACACGCACAAACCACAAAGACTCACCGCGCCCTTGGAGACGACGTTGCTGAAGAGATCCTTGTCAATGACAGCTCCATTCCTCTTCTGTTTGAGGTGGAGGCCAAAGAGAACTCTGACCTCTGGCTCGTCTGGCTCATAGGCTGGGTCCATCTGACAGATTTAGACATGCAGCACCCCCAACCGGTGAGAAGATTCAAATAAACTTCAAACTTATTTTTTCTAGGAAAGGCTGCAACATAGGATGATCACCAACTGCTTTTCCATGTCCAACCATACCTGGAGAACACAGTAGTTTCCATTCTTCTTCTTGGACAGGATTCTGAGGGCCTCTTCCTCGTAACCAGGGGCGATGATGCCATCAGAGACCTGAGAATGATAGACAGGGGTTGGAAATGCAGGAAACACCCAGGACAGACACACAACACCTGGGAAGCCCTACCTCTCTGGATATGATCTTGGCAGTGGGGACGTCACACACGTCAGACAGAGCGATGAAGTCGCCGAAGGAGGACATCCTGTCTGACCCTCTAGCCCGGGCGTAGGCTGTAGCCAGTGGGGTCAGGTTCTTCAGCATGTCATTCACCATACACACCTTGGCCTCCTCATCACTCAGAGGAACACCCACCGCAGCCCCTAGAGAGGGAGAAGACAGCCTAGGTCAATGTTACTGGGATTCCTTGCAATCTTGTTGGTATATGCATTGGAAGCTCTGTGTGTCTAACCTGCAGGGCTGACGTGTTTGAAGGAGGTGGCAGAGGGCATGCCCAGGGCACTCTTCAGCTCTCGGACCAGCTGCCAGGCGTTCAGGGCATCACAAAGGTTAATGAACCCAGGAGAACCATTTACCACTGACAGAGGCAGGAATGGAATGGAGAGAAGGGAGGGTCAATACAGTTAGTCTACCTAGACAGGACAAGGTCCCCAAAGTCCGCCTGGACGGTTTCAGTTGAACATATGACACCAATTAAAATTAGGGTTGACAATGTTTCCCTATTGTCATTTCTGAGACTGCTGGCTACACAATGAGGGGGGGTGGGAAGCCTACCTGTGAGGGGGAGGGTGGGGCGCAGGGTGTAGAGCTGGGCGGGGGCTTGGTGGGGGTTCATGCCGTAGCGCAGGGGCAGCTGGGATACCCCACTGCTGTACTGGCCCCGGAAGTAGTCTGCGATGGCCTCATCATACTGAGCCGTGTGAGTAAAGGCCTGGGAGAGAGAATGAGGACAACTAGATAGCAGACACCAGGATCCTGTTCATTAGGCAATACATGGAAGAAAAGGGACTGAAACAGGAAGGGAAAACCTTGTTGTCCAATAGGAAATGCACATATATGTTTACCGCTGCAAAATGTTTTTCTACGGTGTTCCCTAATGAACATAGCCCAGGGTAAACAGCTGAACCAGACAGCATTGTAACCTATTCCATGATCAAAGCCAACATGGGCTTCTATAGTTTTATCTGGAGGCAGCTTTAATACAAACTATCACTGTAAGATTTGTAATGCCTTCACAAGAGACACCATGTGCTAAATGTATCCATTCTACTCCATGTAGTCTCAAGACTCAATGTCAAATGCACAAGTACAGTGAAATGATTTTTTGCAAGCTAACCAACAATGCAGTAATCAATAACAATGTAATATTAAAACAACAAGGTAGAACAAAAACAATCAAGCAAGCAAACTATATAAAGGGCAGTTCCAGTAGCATATTTACAATGTCCAGAGATACTGGATCAATAGAATACTGAGGGCTGACCTGAACAACATGGCCCCAAGGACAAGATGGGAGGTTGTGGACTCTGAACTTTACCTCGCATTAACCAACAAACAATCAATTAAACAAAAACCCAATGACCTGATTGCAATTGTGCTTTTTGACTATATAGACTCCATGGTATCTGGTCTACAATTGTGCAAATTGATCCTTTTAACAGAGGGTCAATAATCTGTCAAAGACACAGTATGAGGCCTTCCCCAGTTGTCCGATTTGCTACTACTGAAGAGTCTCTTAAGACTTCAGTTGTGTCTATGTCCAGTTTGGTTCCTGATAGCATCATTTCTCTATCACTCAACATTCTCTCTGTTCACAGTTGAGGTTGACAGACATGTCTCAACAGGAAGGCAGAAGGAGAGCACATGGAAGTTACACTAGATCTCACCATTCCCAACTTGTCCAGAAAGTAGATTGATATACACGAGACAAAAAGGACCATGTAAAAAAAAAGTCCACTTTCAACCCGTGCTTTCAAGTTGCCCTCGTTACCTTCAGGGCCAGAGTCTTGCGGGTGTCCAGGGTCGTGTCTTTACCCTCAGAACCCTCCATCTCCACAGCGACCAGCTGGTAGTCGGCAGGGTCGCACACAATGGTTACGCGGGCGTGGTTCTTGGCCGCTGCTCGGAGCAGGGTTACCCCACCTGAGGACACAGCCAGGGTCAAACAGGGTAATCACCATGGCAACCTAGGGCATTTCAGGTTATAGAACAGACTTCAGAAAGTAAAATGTAAAGCTGGCCTTAAAAGGTGCAATATGAATGAATTGCGCCACCATTTCCTGGTTGCTAAAATTCTATTTGTTCGCCTAAATTCAGTTTGTGTGCCAAAAGAAGCAAGTATATGGTAGAGAATCATTGTACCATCTAAACCGCTGTGAATTATTTTTCCATAACCCCAAATATTGTATTTCCAGCTGGTGTACAAAACTGAAAGTAAAAGCAGCAAAAGCAAAACTTCACAGAAAGCATAGAAATAGTGCACATAGAACAGATCTACCGCTTCTTATACTTGCTTTCAATGAGAACAATTGTGTGAATTTGGTCAGGTCGGACAAAAATTTTTTTTAAAGTTATTGCAACTTTAACATTCCACTCACCAATATCAATCTGTTCCACTGCATCTTCCACAGTCATATTAGTGTTGGAGATAGTCTTCACAAACGGGTAAAGGTTACACACCACCACCCTGGTCAAAGACCGGCAAAGGAAAGCAATACAAGTCAAGAAATGCAATGCATTTCACTATGTTTCTCTAACCATCTAGGCAATTTGAAATAATGAGTAGCGTGGCTGTTCAATCTCCCACATAGCGTGTGCCCTAGATGACTCAACGAGTAACAATATCTTACAAAGAAAAAAAGGGTGAAGTTTTGACTTTTGTAAATGGGAACATGTGTCAATTAAACAGGTCACATTTTGCAGCCTTGAACCCAAATTGTTAAACATATGTGCCCATAGGATCCAAAGAGAATTCATGGTTTATTTCAGAGGCTGTATGCATTGCACACTTTCTCCTCAAAGCCAATCGCATTCCATGAATGTCAAATAGGCAGCTTAAACAGCCAATCAGACTCCCAAAAAATGTAAAGTGTGTAACACGATCAGATGTGTGCAGATGCAGCAGCATTTGAGTCAGCCGGTTATTAGATTAGCAACGCATACTTCGAAGTTTCCCCACTTTACAACCGTACTGCCCTGCATTAGGGCTAAATCTAACAGTCTTGTGCCCGATCACATGCATGGTGTTTTAGGTCTGCTCATTCATACAAAGGCTGTTTTTCAAAGACCCCTAAAAACCACATTAAAGCAGTAGTGGCTCTGGGGGGAAAAAGTATAGAAAAGTTGACTTAGATGGACAAGTCCTACTCTTAACTATTGAGGAAAACAGATCTGAGCTTAGATCAATGTCTAGAGCCTAATTTAACCTACTTCCCTGTCTCTTACCTAACCAGACTGTAGCCCAGTTTCTCCATGTCAGCCTTGTCTGAAGGGGTGTGCCGGGCCAAGATGCCCCCATGTACAGCAGGATGCAGGGTCTTCACCCTCCCACCAAGCATCTCTGGATGGCCAGTCAGCTCAGACACATCCCTGGAACAAAAGGGAGATAGATGGATGTTAGGTGATTCAGTGGCACACATTCTCAATTGCATTTAGAGGCTGGGAATGCCACTCATCTGAAAGGTGGTCAATGACTGCAGAATACTAGATAGACCTACTCTTTGAAGTTCCAAACAGTAAGGTGACTTAAAGGAATACATTGTTATCAGCATAACATTGAATCGTTTGAGCATTAGCACAAGAGAACGTTGGTGGCTGAACACTATCAACAAGGATAGATGAGATATTGGAAATGTATGCAAACGGTTACACCTACCGAACAGCCAGTCCTGCATCGCGCAGGGTTTTGGCGGTGCCACCTGATGCGACGAGTGACAGTCCCACGTTCACCAGTCTTTTGGCAAAGTCCAGAAGTCCAGACTTGTCGGACACACTCAACAGTGCTGTGTGTGTAGAATTAAGAGACAAAACGGTGACAAAGTTATAGAGATTGATTGAATGGCACCACTGTGAAACGAAGCTTGCTTTTCAAATATCGGTAAATATGTTGACTCCACTGAGACGTTATCGATAGGTTATTGCTCCTTTGTAGCCCGTTGTAACCCGTTGCTAACTAAAATGGAAGCATGTTTTTGTGGCATGCTAGTTGTAGCTAGCCTACCTAGCCTGTCTAGCACGACGCAAGAAACAATTCAATTGGATATTGACCACGCAGCATAAACACTATTCTCAAACTTGTGCTTCAACATAGACTACTCAGTCTCTAAACTACATTAACTAAAGCTAGCTACAATATATATATTTTTAATTTTAAAAGAAGGAGAAAGTTTACCCAGTTCTGAGCAGGCCATGGTTTTGGGTAACGTTCTCTGTCTGGGAATGAGAGACGAGAAGCATGTGTATAGTTGTATCAATTCATGGCATGATGGGAACTTTGTGATTTGACAGGACCGCCCCTTTGACCGGTTCTGACTAAACGGGATACAGCTTTTGTCAGATGTGACTTTTCGTTGCAGTCTAGGAGAATTTACGCAGCAGGTTAGGAAAATTAACGTGCAGGTTAGAATTAGATTACGGTTAGAAAATATATTTAGGGTTTGCTAGCCATGACCCATTTGTACCCCTCAAACAACCTCTTCGTTGCCTTCTGCGCAGTAAAATTCAAATTCGCTGACTTCTATCCTGAGTCCCAGTAAAAACACGTTTTGGAATTTTTATATATATATATATATTTTAAACATCAGATAACGGTTTGAGGTGCAAAAAACATGTTACAAAGGAAAAATGTGAACACATATATTGTTTTTTGGACTGTATCTGGACTGTAGTGGCCATTAAAACTCGGTTGACTGGAAATATATAAAAAGTTAACATTACAGTAAACATAACAGATTACAAGTAATTAACCAGCTTTTATGTAGCTCTTATTTCATGTATTTATTACACTGCTCTGAAAACTCACCAAACTAAAAATTGACCTATAAGAAACAATTTGAATATCAAACTGTCAAAAATGATCATTACACAATTACACCATAAGATGTGCTAATTGGGATGGGGGTTATTTTGATTATCAGGGTGACACCCCCCACACATGATATCATTGAAAAGCCCAGAATGTCCTCTCATATGTACTTCATGACCTAACCCTGTATCTCTAATGGCATTAGAGATACAGACCAAAAACACATGTCCATTTGAGACAAAAATGATTTGCTGGGGATATGACTATGGGTCGAATAAACGGATCCCACAAATGATCTTGACCACATGCCACCACCACACAATTAGGCCAGAGAGATTTAGGCTATTTGAAATGATAACAATGTGAGATTTTAGACTCTCGCTCTGCCACTGGAGGGTGAGTTTACACCACTATAGAAGGACCATATGGGCAAATAGTGGTGCTGTTGATCAGAGAGAACTAAACACACTAAAGTGAATGCTCAGTAGACATCCACCATTTTACTTTAATAAATCCATTATTTACAGATCAGTAGGGATGAAAGAAAGGAGAAAAGGTGAAGAAGCATTTGTGGACTACTACCATACACCAAGCCACTGGAGGGGTACTGATACACACCAAGCCACTGGAGGGGTACTGACATACACCAAGCCACTGGAGGGGTACTGACATACACCAAGCCACTGGAGGGCTACTGATACACACCAAGCCACTGGAGGGGTACTGATACACACCAAGCCACTGGAGGGGTACTGATACACACCAAGCCACTGGAGGGGTACTGATACACACCAAGCCACTGGAGGGGTACTGACATACACCAAGCCACTGGAGGGGTACTGACACCAAGCCACTGGAGGGGTACTGACATACACCAAGCCACTGGAGGGGTACTGATACACCAAGCCACTGGAGGGGTACTGACATACACCAAGCCACTGGAGGGGTACTGACATACACCAAGCCACTGGAGGGGTACTGATACACACCAAGCCACTGGAGGGGTACTGACATACACACCAAGCCACTGGAGGGGTACTGACATACACCAAGCCACTGGAGGGGTACTGATACACCAAGCCACTGGAGGGGTACTGACATACACCAAGCCACTGGAGGGGTACTGACATACACCAAGCCACTGGAGGGGTACTACTGACATACACCAAGCCACTGAGGGGACATACTGAGGGGTACTGACACCACCAAGCCACTGGAGGGGTACTGACATACACCAAGCCACTGGAGGGGTACTGACATACACCAAGCCACTGGAGGGGTACTGACATACACCAAGCCACTGGAGGGGTACTGACATACACCAAGCCACTGGAGGGGTACTGACATACACCAAGCCACTGGAGGGGTACTGATACACACCAAGCCACTGGAGGGGTACTGATACACACACAAGCCACTGGAGGGGTACTGACACCAAGCCACTGGAGGGCTACTGACATACACCAAGCCACTGGAGGGGTACTGACATACACCAAGCCACTGGAGGGGTACTGACATACACCAAGCCACTGGAGGGGTACTGACATACACCAAGCCACTGGAGGGGTACTGATACACCAAGCCACTGGAGGGGTACTGACATACACCAAGCCACTGGAGGGGTACTGACATACACCAAGCCACTGGAGGGGTACTGATACACCAAGCCACTGGAGGGGTACTGACATACACCAAGCCACTGGAGGGGTACTGACATACACCAAGCCACTGGAGGGCTACTGATATACACCAAGCCACTGGAGGGGTACTGACATACACCTAGCCACTGGAGGGGTACTGATACACACCA
>NW_026287538.1:0-20000 GCF_023373465.1 Oncorhynchus keta | reverse complement strand
TAAAGAAATGCTCAGCTTTGCCTGCTTAATGTGTTTGTGTAACTCCCTCTCATTGATCTCCACTAAACCCACTTTTAAAATACTTTAGATTACTTATACATGTTCTAAATGTTCCCACAAATCAATCCCTCATTTTAATGAGTTAACTTTGCATAAATCCTACATTTCTCAAGTTATTTGAACAATTTTCATTTCTGTTTTTTTATTTCACGCAGTTGACATCAACACAGACCAGTTTCAGATAAACACATTAACTTTTCCCTGTCATTTACCTGTCAATTCAAATAAATTAGATACATTTAAATGTGGTTAAATAACAACAATAAACAAACAAACAACAATAACAACAGAAATCTGAATTTACATGACAACAATGTTCAATTGCACACACAAGATAGAGTATATGAGACATCATAGAAAGTCTGTAAATCCAAGATGTCTGACATTCATGGGGGCACATTCACAACATCACTCAACATTCTGCAACACTTTGCAACACTTTCCCCTTCGTTTTCAGCTAATGCAAACTGCTCAGGGTTTGTTCACTCCTGCCAGTGTAAGTTGCAGTTTGCAACAGTCCGACGGTTCTGAACGTAACTTGGTTGTATCACATCCTTTAGCATTGCTGGTGGAAGGAGCCACATCTGTCAGTCAGCCTGTCAGGGGGCGGGGTTTAGCTGAGATGGATGACAAGGTAATAGAGGTCAGTGGTGTTCACTGCTTCACTGCTGCTACAGTACTTCTCAGTCCAATTGGATGAAAAACACAGGAGTCTTACAGCCGGTGAATGTCCTGTGTAAAAACATTTTTTTGGAGTTGCATGCCATGAAAAAATACAGCAGAGTGAGACAGGGTTCAGTGTCTTATTCAGCCTTACTTGATGTGATGATGAATATAAAATGCTTTATATTCCCTCATCCTTAGAGATGCAAGTCCAACCTAAAGAACACCTATACCTTAAACCAGGGGTACCAGCATTGGGGAACACCCCTTCCAGCATTGGGGAACATCCCACACCCCCCTGCGCACGAGGCATGTCTATTTCTATGGGCACAAGCACTGTTTGTGACAGACTGTTCACACCCTTCTTGTTGGTGGAGAGAATTTTGCAGGTTTAAAGCTTATTTCCTGCAATTCTGTACATTTTGCCATGCCTAATGTGTATTCATGTGATATTTGAGTGACAAAAACATGACTCCAACATCTATGAGCTGAAAAACAAAATAAATAAAAACATTAGCAGACATGGGCTAGTGGATCTGGACATTTCTAACAAGTTATAAATAGCTCTCTAAGGTATGTAATGACTGACAGGACAAGAGGAACTGATGATGCAATACCCAATATAGAAATGACACCGTGTGCACTAGTACAACTTTCAAGAATAAGTTTAAAGCCGGATTGAGTTCCTTTAAAACATTTTTTTGGGGGTGGGGGGCGACCCACAGTTTGGAAATCCCTGCCTTAAACAACTCCATCAGGGTCACAGAAACGTTACATTGCGTTGAGCATTATGTACACAAAAACACTGTCATAGGCTTTTGAAATGGCACATCATTTTTTCTTTTTTACACTATAGACCCCCACTTTCCCAGAGCCAGTGTCAAGCAACAGTGTCTCTGGAGTTTTCCTTTCTGGGTGTGTCTTTGTCTTTTCACAACCCTGCGCCTATCTTCCTGTCCCCCCCTGTCACCCCCACTAAGTCGTCCTCAGAGAAGGGACTGTGGGGGTTGTAACCAAGCTCCGCTGTGAGCTTCAGAAAGTCTGCTGAACGCTGCAACTCCACGGCGCCACTCATGGTAACATCAAACTCGTGTCGCGTCTCCTCCTCTTCCTCCTCTGCTTCTTCTAGGTCTAGCTCTCCCTCGTCATCCTGAGTGGAAGCTGGTTTATTCTCAGCTGGTTTGCCATTGGTCGGTTTTCCCCCGGTGCGTAGTCGCTCCGCCTCAGACTGGGCAGACGCAGATGCCTGCTCCTTGGCCTTGCGGCTGCGCTTCCACTTCATCCGGCGGTTCTGGAACCAGATCTTCACCTGAGGACAGACAGAACGCAGGCCTGTCAGACACACTAATGCAGGAGGTCTCTCACCTGCAGTCTCTATCTCTCTATCCCCACACTCAGTTTAGTAGATTTGGGATGCCTTTTCCTGTCTACGAAACCGGGCTGAAATGTCAACAACAACCGTTACTCACTTGCAGAAAGATTTATCTGAAGAAGTCATTCCAAAACGTGCTGAATATGTTCCACAGAGGAGTTGATATTATAAATCAACATGTCAACTGCTTCGTTAGGGGTGGTATTTGGGACTAGATGAGGCAGGTGAAACAAGAGAGCTGTAATATATTAGTTAAATAAAGAACTGCCGGTCTGATATCTACAGTCTGACATCACATTACTCTCCAGCGACTAACAGAGCATGCCATAGCAGACAGTCTATCTCAAGGACAAACACACCAGGGATCATTTGTACAGGTTCTTCCCAGAGGAACATAGGATAAGAGGCCAGAGCTGGAATAGCCTGCCAGGTGGGAATCAACACACAGACACATATATACACGCTCACACAGACACATATATACACGCTCACACAGACACATATATACACACTCACACAGACACATATATACACGCTCACACAGACACATATATACACACTCACACAGACACATATATACACGCTCACACAGACACATATATACACGCTCACACAGACACATATATACACACTCACACAGACACATATATACACACTCACACAGACACATATATACACACTCACACAGACACATATATACACACTCACACAGACACATATATACACGCTCACACAGACACATATATACACACTCACACAGACACATATATACACACTCACACAGACACATATATACACGCTCACACAGACACACATATACACACTCACACAGACACATATATACACACTCACACAGACACATATATACACGCTCACACAGACACATATATACACGCTCACACAGACACATATATACACACTCACACAGACACATATATACACGCTCACACAGACACATATATACACGCTCACACAGACACATATATACACACTCACACAGACACATATATACACGCTCACACAGACACATATATACACGCTCACACAGACACATATATACACACTCACACAGACACATATATACACGCTCACACAGACACACATATACACGCTCACACAGACACATATATACACGCTCACACAGACACATATATACACGCTCACACAGACACATATATACACGCTCACACAGACACATATATACACGCTCACACAGACACATACAGTGCCTTGCGAAAGTATTTGGCCCCCTTGAACTTTGCGACCTTTTGCCACATTTCAGGCTTCAAACATAAAGATATAAAACTGTATTTTGTTGTGAAGAATCAACAACAAGTGGGACACAATCATGAAGTGGAAGGACATTTATTGGATATTTCAAACTTTTTTAACAAATCAAAAACTGAAAAATTGGGCGTGCAAAATTATTCAGCCCCTTTACTTTCAGTGCAGCAAACTCTCTCCAGAAGTTCAGTGAGGATCTCTGAATGATCCAATGTTGACCTAAATGACTAATGACGATAAATACAATCCACCTGTGTGTAATCAAGTCTCCGTATAAATGCACCTGCACTGTGATAGTCTCAGAGGTCCGTTAAAAGCGCAGAGAGCATCATGAAGAACAAGGAACACACCAGGCAGGTCCGAGATACTGTTGTGAAGAAGTTTAAAGCCGGATTTGGATACAAAAAGATTTCCCAAGCTTTAAACATCCCAAGGAGCACTGTGCAAGCGATAATATTGAAATGGAAGGAGTATCAGACCACTGCAAATCTACCAAGATGTGGCCGTCCCTCTAAACTTTCAGCTCATACAAAGTGAAGACTGATCAGATGCAGCCAAGAGGCCCATGATCACTCTGGATGAACTGCAGAGATCTACAGCTGAGGTGGGAGACTCTGTCCATAGGACAACAATCAGTCGTATATTGCACAAATCTGGCCTTTATGGAAGAGTGGCAAGAAGAAAGCCATTTCTTAAAGATATCCATAAAAAGTGTTGTTTAAAGTTTGCCACAAGCCACCTGGGAGACACACCAAACATGTGGAAGAAGGTGCTCTGGTCAGATGAAACCAAAATTGAACTTTTTGGCAACAATGCAAAACGTTATGTTTGGCGTAAAAGCAACACAGCTCATCACCCTGAACACACCATCCCCACTGTCAAACATGGTGGTGGCAGCAGCATGGTTTGGGCCTGCTTTTCTTCAGCAGGGACAGGGAAGATGGTTAAAATTGATGGGAAGATGGATGGAGCCAAATACAGGACCATTCTGGAAGAAAACCTGATGGACTCTGCAAAGACCTGAGACTGGGATGGAGATTTGTCTTCCAACAAGACAATGATCCAAAACATAAAGCAAAATCTACAATGGAATGGTTCAAAAATAAACATATCCAGGTGTTAGAATGGCCAAGTCAAAGTCCAGACCTGAATCCAATCGAGAATCTGTGGAAAGAACTGAAAACTGCTGTTCACAAATGCTCTCCATCCAACCTCACTGAGCTCGAGCTGTTTTGCAAGGAGGAATGGGAAATAATTTCAGTCTCTCGATGTGCAAAACTGATATAGAGACATACCCCAAGCGACTTACAGCTGTAATCGCAGCAAAAGGTGGTGCTACAAAGTATTAACTTAAGGGGCTGAATAATTTTGCACACCCAATTTTTCAGTTTTTGATTTGTTAAAAAAGTTTGAAATATCCAATAAATGTTGTTCCACTTCATGATTGTGTCCCACTTGTTGTTGATTCTTCACAAAAAAAATACAGTTTTATATCTTTATGTTTGAAGCCTGAAATGTGGCAAAAGGTCGCAAAGTTCAAGGGGGCCGAATACTTTTCGCAAGGCACTGTATATACACGCTCACACAGACACACATATACACGCTCACACAGACACATATATACACGCTCACACAGACACATATATACACACTCACACAGACACACATAGAATGACACATTTTCTCCCTCACCTGTGTTTCAGTCAGCATGAGAGAGGTGGCCACCTCAAAGCGTTTGGGTCTGGACAGGTACTTGTTGAGTTTAAATTGGTTCTCCAGCTCAAGGAGCTGCTGACTGGTGAACGCGGTCCGGGGCCTACGACACTTCCCCAGGAGTCCTGCCTGGGGTGCTGAGAGGGGGAGAGGGGGGAGACCTCAGTACAGTACAATATTCTTCATTGTGGATCATTTTTAGTGAACAACTGGGTAGAAAGTTACAATGACTCTGGCCTAATCCATAGCTTAATTCTCCCCAACTATGTTCTTCCCAAATGTAATGAGATGTGTAGGCTACTAAGCCTGGGTTCTGGTCAATTCAAGCTATTGGACAATGCATGTGAGTAGATTTAATCTCAGACTGTTTCAATGGTCTTATTTCTGCAATACCAAGGACATAGGAAGTCCAATATAATGTTGAGGGAGGAACACACACACACATGCACGCACTCTCTCGCCATCATTAACTATAATAGCTTTACTCCAGTTTATTGTTGACGAGAGGACACGGCAGAAGCTGGGCGCTAGAACCATAAAAAGCGCGAGCACCATTAACTTAATGAAAATTCGATGAAGCTTTAGTGATTTTATTGGTGAACTAGCAGAATGTTTTAGGTGTTTGTTTATAGTTTGCTCCTCAGTACAAAGACAATGTTCATCGAGTTGACGTTTATAGCGAAATGAAAAGGCCAAAAATAAAAACATGATATTACAGTTAGCAGTAAATCGATCGAAGACTTTTCATGAGTCTACACTTAAACAATATTTAGGCCTATACCTCTACATGATACTTAAATAGCCTATATTTTTCAGACGTTGTGTGTTAATGACTGAACAAAGAACACA
This sequence comes from Oncorhynchus keta, assembly GCF_023373465.1. NCBI lineage: Eukaryota > Metazoa > Chordata > Actinopteri > Salmoniformes > Salmonidae > Oncorhynchus > Oncorhynchus keta. Next base: position 14,059 of record NW_026287538.1, on the reverse strand, counting down.
ACCGTTCTACCATTAAGATTGAATGTGCAATATTATATGTTCAGAAAGCAGTTAAAAAGATATGTTTAAATATTGCAATAAAAGTGGATTAATATAAGCATGTAATTAATATATAGCATGATATAATACACATGAAAATATTACAATTCTATGATAATACCTTGTATGTGGCCCTATTGTTCTTGCTCTTATATTGAAATAAAAATGTTTTGAAACAGATCTTGCCTGATTGGTAAAAATGTTAGCAATAGTTAGAAATAATATGAATACAATTAGTAACACAATATTATTATAATAAATATATAATAACACGTATTATTAACCAATAACCTTCGTATTAGATGTATTCATTATTTACAAATTGAAATGTATGATTATTGTTATTATTGTTGTTGTTGGTGTTATTCCTCAGATTATTAGTATTTTCTACTTTTTTGTCAAATGTGTTATGAGAGATGTTATAATATATTGAGTTTTGTTATCAATACTGGTATCAAATACGTTTAAGTTTTGCACACCTAGCTAAAGTTAATTGCAACATTTAGCCTAATCTTAGAACATATATTTGATAATGTTTACAACATTTGCCGTGTGTGTGTGTGTGTGTGTGTGTGTGTGTGTGTGTGTGTGTGTGTGTGTGTGTGTGTGTGTGTGTGTGTGTGTGTGTGTGTGTGTGTGTGTGTGTGTGTGTGTGTGTGTGTGTGTGTGTGTGTGTGTGTGTGTACCTGTATTTGCTTTCCCTCACCTTTGGATTACATGCAATGAGGAACAATAAGTGATTTTACGACACCTCTAGGCGGTTGGGTTCAATGCTTTGGAAGTGGTTGTTAAGTGATCAAACGATCCCTTCCCTACCAATAAAACTCCGGTATCTGGGCGTAAGTTCATTTCTGCTTGATACCCGCCACACCTATTTGAAAAACATGATTGATTACAGCAATTAGGCTTAGCTTTGTGTCTGCTTGGCTATATGAATTATATTGACTATGTGTTCTGAACAAGCACAAAAGCACATCACCAACAGACAGTTCAACCCCATTTACATCCCCGATTTTAAAAGAAACCCCATGGGCCTAGCGCATAATGCCTCTCTTTTAAAAATATGTTTCGTTTGTTGATATATTTGTGACAAGAGTATATATAGCCTATTGAGTGTGCTGCCTAGCCCACATGTGTACTATACTTACAACTGTAGTCTGGAAGACGTGGTATCATCATTCCAGCACGGATCCAGTGCTCCAGGGGGAGAGACCCTGCCATGGCAGCCGCCTTCAGGTGGTCTGGGTACGACTGGGTAAGGTGTGTGAAGCCGGAGTAGGCGAAGGCAGGGTGATGTCCACCCAAAGCCGATATTGGGTACATAGGGGCAGGGTACATTTGGGGTAGCGAGGCGAGTCCCGTGTGAGGGAGGTTCAGCAGTCCCGGCTTGGGGATTATCCCGGGTTGAAGATGGATGGGCGTCCTGCGCGGGGACGGGGTGTCCGCTCGCCGACAGGACACAGGGCTGCCCGCAGGGCTGTCACTGCTCAGACCTGGGGAGAGGTCTCGGTTCGCCCTGTGAGTCTCGTCGGCCAGCAGAGCATCGATTCGAAAATTATTCGATTTCTCCATACCGACTCTCATCAGGAAAACTGCCGCGAGCTGCTCAAAGGTCAGACCTGCCAATGTACACTTGTTCTGTGCGTCAGAGCGCATACAGCTCCAACTCCAATCTTCTGTATAAATGTTTCAGTTTGTTATAAAAGTCACTCTGAGGATGCCAGTGCAACCCTCTCGTAACCAAAATAAGTCAGAGCAATGATAAATACATGAGAGGATGTACTTTTAGTATGCGTTTCGATAGCAGGCTCCTTAGTTTTGCTCACCCCTCGCTATCACCTACCTGTAACAGTTCTGGTAAAATATTCTCTGAAGAACCCTGAAGAGCTTAAATTATTAGCAAATAAAATGATACAACAAAATATTAAATTGCAATGCTTTCCGAGTGTCCATTTGGTTTCTGTAGTCCTCTATCCGCGTATTCACATCACATGTGATGACTAACAGCCAGGTCTTGGTGTTTAATAGCAATTTAACCAACTAAAGCAAGTGTTTCACTCCTTCAGACGCCGTCTCCCCCACCCCTGTGGCTGTCTGAGCTGTGATTGGCTAATGCAGGTACTCGAGGGGTGAGTTTAGTCGACCGTTTTGTAATTAACTAATTACTCTCTCATTTCCACGCGACTCAAGAAACCTCTGAACGCGCCTCACACGTCTCCTGCGTGAGAAATGTCCAACCTCTTTCCCTCTGTCTGTCAGCAACACTTTCTGCTGTGTTAAATTGTGACGTGAGACTGTGAGAGCTGGTAGCAATATTAGCCTTTTCTACCGTATGTGTTGTTGCGTTAGGAACGCCACTGAATCAGATAACAAGATACAAGTGGTCTAGGTTATAATATAACAAATACTGTAGTTATAGTTATTACATAGCTTTTAGTACAAATTGATACAATATTTATAATAATGATGATGATTATTTAAACATAACTTACCACATTGTGATTATAATAATAACAGTGATGATGAAAATAATAAAACTATGTTACAGATTTGTCGTTTTTGCACATGTGGATCTCAAGCCATATTTTGGACATCTATTTACAGCCTAAATCAAATAAATCCTGCTATCATTATCTGTTCTGCGTGTCTATTCAGAGGAAATATTGGCAAGAGATTTATATTTCAATTAGCACAATATTAACGATTTGCTTATTTTAAAACCCATGGGTTCTCCAGGTTGAAATACTAATGTAATTCATCTTTATGAGCTAGAATTATACATCAGCCGAAGAGAAAAAAAATAGTCCATTAATAAAGTTGATTTAGCATAGAATAGCTAGGTCACACTCCAGGTGTCTTTTCTTCCATGTCCAAGACCCATCTACGTAATTAGGTCTATTTACATAGGCCCACAGCATATCGGTAATCATGTCAAAACATAATAAATTAAGGAAATCAGAAAAACAACATGATTAAAATAATAATTGGTCAGTTATTAGTCTGTCATATTCCTAGATAGGCTTTTACAACTCGTTTTAAATCAGTACCGTTAGTTTTAGACGAGAAATAGGCTTATATTGGTATGCGTCATAAGGTTTTAAGATATATGCAGCAATGAGAAGCAGAATAACAATTGCTTTGCTCTCTATATGTTTGTATGTGGTGCAACAACACTGCGTCCTACCTCCCGGCTCCAGTCAGTGAACTATGGGGAATCTCCCTTTTGTCGCCCACCTTTAACAACCGCATTCTGCCTGATCTGCCTGACCCCTGAGGAGGAATGCGCGCAGGTGTGTGAACGAAAGCAGACATAGTCCTACTGTAGGTGGTCCTCACCTCAGGTCATGTGAACATTGTTGGGCCGTAAGCACTTCAAAAAATAACAAATATCCCGTTTCTAACAGGTCAAGCAGGTTACGCAGAATACGTAGTCGTCATGGTATTAACTCCTGAGATACTATTGTAATTACTACCCCCAGACCAAATCTACCACGAGTCCAATAATCACTAGCAACTGTTATAAGGTCCCAAGTGATAGTTATTTTTACATTTTTATGAAGTAAACATATAAAGCCCACTTGCTCATAGTTGTATCACAATGGCCAATAGGTTACTGAACATGATACATTATTTGATCAACTCATATGTATTTACGCATGATGCTCCACTCAGCAACAATCTTTGAAAAACATAGTTTAAAGTTTAGGCCTAAAAATGCCATGGTAACCTATACACAACACATGTTCGATTTGCATTTGAATAAACATGAATGAATAATATAATTAAAGTAATTTCATATTCATATATTGTTAAATAACGAATATGAAATTACTTTCATTATATTATTCATTCATGTTTATTCAAATGCAATTCGAACATGTGTTGTGTATAGGTTGACAATAGAAAATAAATCCTAGAGGGATTTTTGTATTTTTATAATAACTGTCAAAGACTTATAATGAATATTCCAATATTATAAAATATATTAGTATAAGTACTCAGATGTAGGCAATAGCACTTATGACTTGAAGCACAGTTGAATAATCAAATAGTGAATGAGACCCACGGATTGGAAGAGTAGTGGACTAGGCCCATAAAATCCAAGGGGCAGGCGGCCTAATCCGAAAGGCTCTAAATTATATCTCAAGAAATTGAAATCAGGCCTAGGAAGATGCATAAAACGCTTAAATGGTCACCTCTCCCAACTGTAGACCGTCGCTCACAGCGAGGTGGTGTATGTGGTTATTGTTGTTGCGTCTGACCCCTAGAAGATTGAAGCAGTGACACTCGGGGGGCTGCCGCCCTCCCCCCTCACCAACCCCTCCACCCCCTCTCTGCTCCCTATCACCCAGAATACCGCCTGTCGCCAGGTCTGATATAGAGCTAATTTGCTCCAGGGAAATCAGCCGCCGCCACGCGAGTGCTTTCTGCCTATTCCTCCCAACCTCTTCCCTCGCGCCTCGTTTCTTTGCTTTTATGATTTAAAAGTAATTTAAATAGCCCGGCCGCGGGTAAATCCGTCATCCCCACCCGGTGTCTGAGGTGCACAAATTAAATTAAATCAATGATCGAAATGGCACCGCTGCCCCGATGTCAGGTCCCTAGGTTTGAACACTTACCAACGCGCGGCTTCTACGGTGGCACGCACCCTACCGCGCACCCACCACCCATCCACCTTCAAACAACACAGGAGAACAAACATTCACATAATCGTCGCTCGTCCCTCAGTAGCAAAACCCTTCCTGCTGCTGTTGCATCCGATGGAATTCTGTCTCGGCCGCTGCCGTAGACTCACTGGGCCGAATCCTATCCTGACATCTGTGTGCGTAAAATTACATTTACACGAAATCAATAGTCATGCACACAATCTCAAATTAAGATTTGCTCTGTGTTTGTTTTGTCAATATTGTCAGCAGGTATAAAGGCCCTAGAAACTGTATAGGACTATTTCAGTACATTTAGCCTGCCCTCTTGGTTAGATGTATCTCCTAACAGCACAGGGGTGTCTGAATAGTTTTTAATAAGAAGCCCAGAGTGTCCTGCTGGCCATGTAGGGCTAGATGGACTCACAAACCCACCCTGGCATGCCTGCTCACAAAGACAGGAGTACTTGTAGAGCTGCCCTTGTCTTGAACACACCACATACACTTAACGCACACACAAACCACACACACGCCACATGCGCGCGCGCACACACACACACACACACACACACACACACACACACACACACACACACACACACACACACACACACACACACACACACACACACACACACACACACACACACACACACACACACACACACACACACACACACCCCTGCAAGTCCCCACGGGCAGGTGCTTGAGTCGTTCTGAGAGAGCGGCCCGCATTGCACTACAAAGTCAAAGTTGATCAGTTAATTAATTAGATCTCTGGCCTTAAACGTTAGTGCCGGCGGAGTTTAGGAAACATCAAAGAGCTTATCGTCATTACAGGCATATTTTTCAATCATTACCACGGCTCTGGGCTGTGATCTACATGACAGGAGTCATAAAGGTTGGGGTTGGTTCTCATGCCATGTGTTCGCTGTGTGATCTAGACCTGGGTTTAATTAGTATTCAAAATCATTTACAATACATTATCTCCGCTTCATTAAGCTTACCTGGTGCAATGGAACCAATAGAATAGCCCCAAAAGTGCACATCTGCATCACCTGGCACTCCAGGTGCAGTAAAACAAACGCTTAAAGTATTTGAAAAGTGGCTCAGATGAAGGAACGTTCCTCCATTCCACTTGGCAGTGTTCAAAACTACACGGTTTCTGTCATGCGATACAATATCCTCAATTCACGGGGTTGCATTCCCTTTAGACCCGGAGGTCTGTCTACTGGGTAACTTTACTAACACCAATCTTAGGCAAAGCCATACTATAAAGCTAACAGAAATATTGCTAGCGATTGCCAAGAAATGTATTGCCTTGAAATGGAAATTGGATTCCTCCCTGCCAGTTGCAATGTGGCTTTCGGAAGTTAATAGTTGTATCCCTCTGGAGAAAATCACTTACTGCTTGAGGAATAAGTTAAAGACATTTTACAGAATTTGGCAACCTTTTATTGACTATATGGAGAATCTCCCCCACATCTCATTGATTGAATCTATATATAATCCTCACATAATGTTTCACACCTACCCACGCCTACGGCAGGTGATCCAATGTCTCGTTATTATTTTTTTTCTTATTGTATGTTTGTATATATAATTATTTTGTATTTTTTGTTACGCTCGTCTGTTACTGTCACTTTGTCCTATCGTTGTCTAATATATTTTCACGTTTGTTTTGAATGTTCTTAATTGGAAAATGCAAAAATAAAATATTTAAAAAATATATATATATATTTGAAAAGATTTTGAGTAGTGTTTGAACGCAGGTCTGCAGTGATCTGCTGTCCCTGTCAGTCAGCTGTTTATTGACTCTCTCTGGGTTACTGGTCCTCAGGGTTTGTTCAACCTGCTGATAAGGACCTGCATGTCTGATCTCGCAGAGGTGCATTCAAGAGAAAAATCAGTCAAATAAAGTCAAGCACACACACACACACACACACGCACACGCACACGCACACGCACACACACACACACACACACACACACACACACACACACACACACACACACACACACACACACACACACACACACACACACACACACACACACACACACACACACACACACACACACACACACACACCTGTTGACTGATAATGTTCCTGGAATGCACATACATGAATAGAGAGCCACCCTCTTTAGGCAGTCACTTATTTCTATAAAACAGTTATTTCTACAAAACAGTCGCTTATTTCTACAAAACAGTAAAAAACAGTTATTTCTATTTCAAAACAGTCGCTTATTTCTACAAAAAAACAGTTGCTGATATTTCTACAAAACAGTTGCTTATATTTATACAAAACAGTTGCTTACAAAACAGCCGCTTATTTCTACAATCATTCTACAAAACAACATGTCATCTCCTTCTCCAGAAAATGTATCCTTGATTTCTGACAAACAGGACAGTCGCTTATTTCTAGACAAAAAACAGTCATTTAGCTTATTTCTAACAAATTTGATCAGTTGATGAAGGACATCTCCAGGAAATATTTCTAAAAGGCAAAACAGTTGCTTATGTATTTATTAATTATAATCAAAATAATTATATTTTCAGTTGAGAAAATGCTTATTTCTGACAAACTATGTGTAAAACTATAGTACTACTGTAGGATAGCTACAACTGTCACCCTGGTACCTTTGGTGCCAACATAGAGTAGATGTACATCTATGGTTGTCTGGGCCAACATGCCGCTTGATTTCTAAACGAAACAGTTGCATAATTCTACAAAACAACATGTGCATCTCCAAATTCTCCAGAAAATGTATCCTCCTGAAAACTTGAGACTCTGATAACATTCTGGCTGTGCCGGGTAGAGATTACAGGACCAAGATGTTGTTCTTGACCAGCACACACAGTCTTTGGTTACTCTGACTGAGGAATCACCAGTCCTCTTTGGCTGTGCCGGGTGGAGATTATAACAGAACGTCAGATGTTCACAATGCTAAAATAGTATTTAACAGTTGAAACTGGAGCAGGAGCATCCAGGTGGACTGGGGACAGCAAGGAGTCCTCATGTCAGGTAGTCACATGGTCCTGTTGATGAAGCAGCATGACCAGGTGGACTCCAGGAAATGTCAAACTTGGTCCTAGGGCTCAGGTCCTCCGAGAGAGAGAAAGAAAGAGAGAAGGAGAGAATATTCAAGGTTTATAACAAACTGACCCTAGCCCCGACACATAAACTACTAAAAATACTGTTTGTAATTTATAACCCCACCCACTTTGCCAAAATAGAGGGATATCAACCACCAACTCACCATCCTGAGACAAGGCCAAAGAATAATTGCCCACAAAGATCTCCGCCACGGTGGGGGCAGACCAGACAGGCCGACCAAACAGTGAATCAACCCACTCCAGGTGACGCAAAACAAGAGAGCCCCAGCAAGCCAGTGTCATCAGGGTTAGAGGCCCCAGTGGAAAGAGGGAACCGGCCAGGCAGAGACAGCAAGGGCGGTTCGACTGCTCCAAAATTCCCACTCCTGGGCCAGACTCACTAATCATATGACCCACTGAAGAGATGAGTCTTCAATTGGAAGGTTGAGAGCAAGTTTGGCAATGGGTAGGCAACCGTATAAAAATGGAGCTCTATAGGAGAAAGCCCTTTGTTTGCTTAGAAATTCTGCAATTAGTGACCGTAAGGTAAACTGCGGCAGGACCAAATCAGAAAACCTAGAGGAGCACCCATGTAATGCTTTGTAGGTTAGCAGTAAAACCTTGTCAGCCCTTGCTTTGACAGGAAGCCAGTGTAGAGAGGCTAGCACTGGAGTAATATGATCAAATTTTTGGTTCTAGTCAGTTCTAGCAGCCGTATTTAGCACTAACTGAAGTTTATTTAGTGCTTTATCCGGGTAGCCGGAAAATAGAGCATTGCAGTAGTCTAACCTAGAAGTGACAAAAGCATGGATTAATTTTTCTGCATCATTTTTGGACAGAAAGTTTCTGATTTTTTGCAATGTTACGTAGATGGAAAAAAGCTGTTCGAAATGGTCTTGATATGCTTCAAAAGAGAGATCAGGGTAGAGTAACGATGTTTTATTTGAGACACTGTACAACCATTAAGATTAATTGTCAGATTCAACAGAAGATCTCTTTGTTTCTGGGACCTAGAACAAGCATCTCTGTTTTGTCCGAGTTTAATAGTAGAAAGTTTGCAGCCATCCACTTCCTCTGAAACACATGCTTCTAGCACCCCGGATTTTGGGGCTTCACCATGTTTCATTGAAATGTACAGCTGTGTGTCATCCGTATTGAAAAGGCCGAGTTACATTATGTTTTCGAATAACATCCCCAAGAGGTAAAATATATAGTGAAAACAATAGTGGTCCTAAAACAGAACCTGAGGAACACCGAAATGTACAGTTGATTTGTCAGAGGACAAACCATTCACAGAGACAAACTGTATCTTTCCGACAGATAAGACCTAAACCAGGCCAGAACAAGTGAAGGGTGAGGATAGGACACAAGGATTCAAGGAAATACAATTGACATTCCGCCAACGATCCACAGACAAGTACACCACCTGGACGGTGTGTGAGCTCCCAGTTCTTCCTGTACTCAAAATAGTCTCAGCCGGGCAACCCTGGTTCTGATAAATGGTTTGGGTTCAACAATGGTCTTTTTATGAAGTGAAAATCAGCTCTCCATCTCTTTCCTAATTAGACTAATTCCCACACTGTTAGAGCTGCTCAATAAATCACCCTGCTCTCCACCAGACCTTGAGACCCTAATTAATGTCGTCTCATTAAGGAGATAACGGTAATTTATTATAGTTTTTTCCTATTCCAGCTCTCTCTCTCTCTCCTAAGACTCTCTCCCAGAACAAGTTTTCTTCTGTAATTTATTAACTAATATTGAGCTTTGCTTTATGTTATGCACACTGGACATGAGAATGTATCTGTCTCCCCATCTCTGTCTCCCTCTGTCTCCCTCTCTTCTCTTTCTTAGTTAAAGGTGTTGGTGGGTCTTCAGCAGATGTGTATCAGCATTCTTTAAAAATCTGTGACCTCACAAACACTAAACGAGGACAGGCGATATGGCATGATTCCCTGATGTGTCATCACAAAGCATGAGCTAATTAGGAGATTGTTTGCTTGTTACTAAATTGGACAAAAACAGGTTGCCTTAACTGGATGTGAATGAAATGACCAAATAGACAGATGAATCTCAACGAGAAAAAACCCATTAGTGGGCCGACTGGAAAACTTGTCGCATCAGCATTTTTTTGTACAAGCTCATCAAATGAAGGTTATTATCACAGCGGTAGCTACATCACATAGTTTCAAATCAGCAGTGAAACCAAGGTTGAACATCCAATAAGCTCTCACAGTCTCACATCAGAATTAGACGTTCATCCGTGTTTCTCAAAGTCAAATTTCGTTGTGGTTCCAAACGTCAAATTTCAAAGTGTTTAAGGTGAGACATTAACTCTGAATTTTTAAGGTTAGGGTTAAGTTTGGGCATTAACTGAGAATTCTTAAGATTAGGCATTAACTCAGAATGGTTAAGGTAAGGGTTAAGGTTTGGTAAAGGTTTATAACAAAAATATAAGAAACAAACTGGTTTTTTTTCAAACTTGCAAACTCTGGAATCAGAGACAGATGCTTACGCCCACAACGCCCACAACGCCCTCGCAAAACCCAAACCTACAGCAAAAACTGTTGCCCCATAGTGGCCAGTTTTCACGTCATCTCCCGACATCCTCAGACATAGACAGACTTTGAATACTGACTTGTATAACAGTGATATGCTTGGAATATCTCATAATGGGTACTATACATAGCCTGAAGAATAATCTCATAGTAAAATGGTGAACGCAGGACTGAGTACCCAATCATATAAGACTTGAGGGAGGGAACTGGTTGATAACATTTTACCACAATCGTTACATAGCTGTTTCTCTATCATATCGATTCAGGGAAAGCATATGTTTGCCCCAGACAAACAAACAGTTATAAAGTTCAGATTCCTTCTCAAAAATGGTCTAATCTACGCCTTGATTGGGACACACTGCTCTATCCTCTTCCTCTCTCTGTTCCACACCTCCTTCTCTCTCCCACACTACCTCCATCTCTCCCACACTACCTCCCTCTCTCCCACACTACCTCCCTCTCTCCCACACTACCTCCATCTCTCCCACACTACCTCCCTCTCTCCCACACTACCTCCCTCTCTCCCACACTACCTCCCTCTCTCCCACACTACCTCCCTCTCTCCCACACTACCTCCCTCTCTCCCACACTACCTCCCTCTCTCCCACACTACCTCCCTCTCTCCCACACTACCTTCCTCTCTCCCACATGACCTCCCTCTCCACACTGACACCCTCTCTCCCACACTACCTCCTCTCTCACACTACCTCCCTCTCTCTCACATGACCTCCCTCTCTCCCACATGACCATCCTCTCTCCCACATGACCTCCCTCTCCCCACATGACCTCCCTCTCTCCCCACACTGACACCCTCTCTCCCACACTACCTCCCTCTCTCTCCCACACGACCTCCCTCTCTCCCACACTACCTCCCACTCTCCCACACTACCTCCCTCTCTACCACACTACCTCCCTCTCTCCCACATGACCTCCCTCTCTCCCACACTGACACCCTCTCTCCCACACTACCTCCCTCTCTCTCACACTACCTCCCTCTCTCTCACATGACCTCCCTCTCTCCCCACATGACCATCCCTCTCTCCCACATGACCTCCCTCTCTCCCACATGACCTCCCTCTCTCCCACACTGACACCCTCTCCCACACTACCTCCCTCTCTCCCACACGACCTCCCTCTCTCCCACACTACCTCCCACTCTCCCACACTACCTCCTCTCTACCACACTACCTCCCTCTCCCCACATGACCTCTCTCTCTCCCACACTACCTCCCTCTCTCCCACACTACCTCCCCTCTCCCACACTACCTCCCTCTCTACCACATGACCTCCCTCTCTCCCACACTGACACCCTCTCTCCCACACTGACACCCTCTCTCCTATACTACCTCCCTCTCTCCCACACTACCTCCCTCTCTACATGACCTCCCTCTCTCCCACACTGACACCCTCTCTCCCCACATGACCTCCCTCTCTCCCACACTGACACCCTCTCCCACACTGACACCCTCTCTCCTATACTACCTCCCTCTCTCCCACACTACCTCCCTCTCTCCCACACTACCTTCCTCTCTCCCCACATGACCTCCCTCTCTCCCACACTGACACCCTCTCTCCTATACTAGCTCCCTCTCTCCCATATCTGCTTCCCTCCCTCCTTCCCTTCCTTCCTTTTCTCCTACCGTCCTCGCTCCTTTTTCTCTTGCCGTTTTTTCCCAGGTAACAAAAGCTCCTTTCAGCCTATCAGGGCAGCTGGTGATCTTTATGGCCATTTAATGGGTTCTTCCAGCTAACAGTCTGTATTTTACGGCTCCCTATACAAGGGCCCCATTGTGTGCAGCGGCACTGATAGCAGATAAACACTTGTTATCAGGCACAATAAGACATCATTAATTTCACCCTGGTATCTCCCCATCCCTCTCCTCGCTGCATTATCTCACCACTTAGGAGGGATAGAGAGAACCATCAAGCTCTTTGAAGATCTCCGTCGCGGCAACGCCATCTTCTTCACTTGTTCTCTGTTTCATTCGTTCTCACACTCGAGAGGCGCATATACTCTCTCACCGTTTTATTAATTTAACCTTTATTTAACTAGGCAAATCAGTTAAGAACAAATTCTTATTTACAATGATGCCCTCCCAAAAGGCTAAAGGACACCTGAGACGGGGCTGGGATTCAAAAAAATATATATATAGGACAAAACACACATCATGACAAGAGAGACAACACAACACTACATAAAGAGAGACTTAAGACAACAACATAGCATGGCAGCAACACATAACAACACAGCATGGTAGCAACACAACATGGCAGCACCACAACATGGTAGCAGCACAAAACATGGTACAAACTTTATAGGGCGCAGACAACAGCACAAAGGGGAAGAAGATAGAGACAACAATACATCACACGAAGCAGCCACAACTGTCAGTAAGAGTGTCCATGATTGAGTCTTTGAATGAAGAGATTGAGATTGAGAAAGGGTGCCATCGGGTGGGCCTGGCTCTCAAGAGAAGTCAGGCTATGTGCCCACTGCCCACAAAGTGAGGTGGAAACCAAACTGCACTTTCTAACCTCCTGCCAACTGTATGACCATCAGAGACACACATTTCCCTCAGATTACACAGACCACAAAGAATTTGAAAACAAATCCAATCTTGATAAACTCCCATATCTATTAGGTGAAATAGCAGTATTCCATCACAGCAGCAAGATGTGTGACCTGTTACCACAAGAAAAGGGCAACTAGTGAAGAACAAACACCATGCAAATACAACCTGTTTATTTATTTTCCTTTTTTCAACTATTTGCACAGTGTTACAACACTGAATATTCACTCTAAGAAAGAAAGGGTCTCAAAAGGGTTATACAACCCCAAAGGAGAACTCCCTTTTAGATTCCAGGTTAAAATCCTCTGTGAAAAGGGTTTTACCTGAACCCCAAAGGGTCCTTCAAAGGGTTCTCCTATGTGGACAGCCGAAGAACCCTTTAAGTTCTAGATAGCTCCTTTTTTTTGTAGCCAATATTATAGCATTTGAAATGTCTTTATTCTTTAAAGCTCTGGGAGTGTAATGTTCACTGTTAAATTCTCATTGTTTATTTCCCTTGTTCATTTTCCTTTGTTTCTTGTCTGTTTCACTTGCTTTGGCAATGTTAACACATGTTTTCCCAGGCCAATAAAGCCCTTCAATTGAGAGAGACAGAGACCTAAGTCTCAACCTCTGTCAATGATTGAAAATGATTACTGCTAATTAGTTTGACAGAGTATCAGTCTACTGTTGAGTCAGTGACATCAAATAAAACATAGAAGCTATGTCATGATGAAATCTTATTTCTGGGAAGCCTTGGCAGCTGGTGTGCTGGATGGCTACACTGAACACACACACACACACACACACACAAACACACGCACGCACGCACACACACACACACACACACACACACACACACACACACACACACACACACACACACACACACACACACGCACGCGCGCGCACGCACACACACACACACACACACACACACACACACACACACACACACACACACACACACACACACACACACACACACACACACACAGGGGACAATGTGCCACCCAGACTCTCTATTCTGTCATTGTTTTTCGTTCACACGTTCCTTCTAAAGATGAGAGTGAATTGAAAACTTCCTCCACAACAAAGGTACAGAGTTGACCCCAGATGACTTGATGACAGGAGAGATAAAAATATGTCTCAACAATGGAGGGTGTGTGTGTG
>NW_026287537.1:0-6633 GCF_023373465.1 Oncorhynchus keta | reverse complement strand
ACAGAGGGATTAGACCAGAGAAGAAGAGATGGAGGACACATCGAGAGGAGAGAACAGAGGGATTAGACCAGAGAAGAAGAGATGGAGGAGAGAGAGAGAGAGAACAGAGGGATTAGACCAGAGAAGAAGAGATGGAGGACGAGAGGAGAGAACAGAGGATTAGACCAGAGAAGAAGAGATGGAGGACACATGAAGAGGAGAGAACAGAGGGATTAGACCAGAGAAGAAGAGATGGAGGACACAAGAGGAGAGAACAGAGGGATTAGACCAGAGAAGAAGAGATGGAGGAGAGAGAGAGAGAACAGAGGGATTAGACCAGAGAAGAAGAGATGGAGGAGAGAGAGAGGAGAGAACAGAGGGATTAGACCAGAGAAGAAGAGATGGAGGAGAGAGAGAGAGAAGAGATTAGACAGAGAAGAAGAGAGATGAAGATAGAGGAGGGAGGAGAGGAGGAGATGGGATGAGAAATGAGAGAGAGAGGAGAGAGAAGAGATGGAGAGGAGAGATGGGAGAAGAGATGGAGAGAGGAGAGAGAGATAGAGAAGAGAGAGAAGAGATGGAGAGAGGAGAGAGAGATGAGAGGGAGAGGAGAGAAGAGAGGGAGAGAGAGAGAGAAGAGAGAGATGAGAGGAGAGAAGAGATGGAGGAGGAGAGAGAGGAGAGATGGATGGAGGAGAGAAGAGATGGAGAAGAAATGGAGGAGAGGAGAAAGAACAGACAAGACAGATTGAGGTGTGTGTGTGGTGTGATTAAGGACCTACCTGAGAGGTGAGACTGTGACTGAGAAGTGGGAGGAGTAAGACTCTGAGTTGAAGTTACTGTTGGTCAGAGTAGGACCTACTGTCAACCACCCTGGAGAGAGAGAGAGACAGACAGAGAGAGAAGAGAGATAGAGAGAGGGAGAGAGGGAGAGAGGGAGAGGGGAGAGGGAGAGGAGGGAGAGAGAGGGGGAGAGAGGAGAGGAGGGAGAGAGATAGAGAGAGAGAGAAATACATTTAACCAAAATAAATGGACCACGACCTGAACAAATCTAGAAGGCTACAATCATCCTCCAGTCCTCTATCTGAATCATCTTTTTTCTCCCCTGAAATCATGGAGGATTCAGAGGATTCCTGATTTCCTGCCGATTCAGAAGATTCCTGATTCCCTGCCGATTCCCTCTCGTTTCAGAGGATTCCTGATTTCCTGCAGATTCAGAAGTTTCCTGATTCCCTGCCCCCTCTCCATGATTAACTCTAGTTGAAGGCTGACTGGGGTACTGCAGGCTAGCTCAGTGCTGCCCCCTCTCCATGATTAACTCTAGTTGAAGGCTGACTGGGGTACTGCAGGCTAGCTCAGTGCTGCCCCCTCTCGTTGATTAACTCTAGTTGAAGGCTGACTGGGGTACTGCAGGCTAGCTCAGTGCTGCCCCCTGAGAGGAATGAATGGTGTCACGTAGAGGAGGTGAGTGGAGGGGAAGGGAGAGGAGAGGAATGAATGGTGTCACGTAGAGGAGGTGAGTGGAGGGGAAGGGAGAGGAGAGGAATGGTGTCACGTAGAGGAGGTGAGTGGAGGGAAGGAGAGAGAGGAATGAATGGGTGTCACGTAGAGGAGGTGAGTGGAGGAAGGGAGAGGAGAGGAATGAATGGTGTCACGTAGAGGAGGTGAGTGGAGGGGAAGGGAGAGGAAGGAATGGTGTCACGTAGAGGAGGTGAGTGGAGGAAGGAGAGGAGAGGAATGGTGTCACGTAGAGGAGGTGAGTGGAGGGGAAGGGAGAGGAGAGGAATGAATGGTGTCACGAGAGGAGGTGAGTGGAGGGGAAGGGAGAGGAGAGGAATGAATGGTGTCAATGAGAGGAGGTGAGTGGAGGGAAGGGAGAGGAGAGGAATGAATGGTGTCACGAGAGGAGGTGAGTGGAGGGGAAGGAGAGGAATGAATGGTGTCAATGAGAGGAGGTGAGTGGAGGGGAAGGGAGAGGAGAGGAATGAATGGTGTCACGAGAGGAGGTGAGTGGAGGGGAAGGAGAGAGAGAATGAATGGTGTCACGTAGAGGAGGAGTGGAGGGGAAGGAGAGGAGAGGAATGAATGGTGTCACGTGAGAGGAGGTGAGTGGAGGGGAAGGAGAGGAGAGGAATGAATGGTGTCACATGAGAGGAGGTGAGTGGAGGGGAAGGAGAGGAGAGGAATGAATGGTGTCACGTAGAGGAGGTGAGTGGAGGGGAAGGGAGAGGAGAGGAATGAATGGTGTCAATGAGAGGAGGTGAGTGGAGGGGAAGGGAGAGGAGAATGAATGGTGTCACATAGAGGAGGTGAGTGGAGGGGAAGGGAGAGAGAGGAATGGGTGTCACGTAGAGGAGGTGAGTGGAGGGGAAGGAGAGAGGAATGAATGGTGTCACGCGTGTAGAGGAGGTGAGTGGAGGGGAAGGGAGAGGAATGAATGGTGTCAATGTGAGAGGAGGTGAGTGGAGGGGAAGGGAGAGGAAATGAATGGTGTGGGAGGAAGGGAGGAGAGGAATGAGTGGAGGAGGTGAAGGAAAAGGAGGAGGAATGAATGTCAATGAGAGGAGGTGAGTGGAGGGGAAGGGAGAGGAGAGGAAATGAATGGTGTCACGTAGAGGAGGTGAGTGGAGGGGAAGGGAGAGGAGAGGAATGAATGGTGTCAATGTAGAGGAGGTGAGTGGAGGGGAAGGAGAGGAGAGGAATGAATGGTGTCACGTAGAGGAGGTGAGTGGAGGGAAGGAGAGGAGAGGAATGAATGGTGTCACGTAGAGGAGGTGAGTGGAGGGAAGGAGAGGAGAGAATGAATGGTGTCACGTAGAGGAGGTGAGTGGAGGGGAAGGGAGAGGAGAGGAATGAATGGTGTCACGAGAGGAGGTGAGTGGAGGGGAAGGAGAGGAGAGGAATGAATGGTGTCACGAGAGGAGGTGAGTGGAGGGGAAGGAGAGGAGAGGAATGAATGGTGTCACGAGAGGAGGAGTGGAGGGGAAGGGAGAGGAGAGGAATGAATGGTGTCACGTAGAGGAGGTGAGTGGAGGGAGGGAGAGGAGAGGAAATGAATGGTGTCAATGAGAGGAGGTGAGTGGAGGGAAGGGAGAGGAGAGGAATGAATGGTGTCACGTAGAGGAGGTGAGTGGAGGGGAAGGAGAGGAGAGGAATGAATGGTGTCAATGAGAGGAGGTGAGTGGAGGGGAAGGGAGAGGAGAGGAATGAATGGTGTCACGTAGAGGAGGTGAGTGGAGGGAAGGGAGAGGAGAGAATGAATGGTGTCAATGAGAGGAGGTGAGTGGAGGGGAAGGGAGAGGAATGAATGGTGTCAATGAGGAGGTGAGTGGAGGGGAAGGAGAGGAAGGAATGGTGTCACGAGAGGAGGTGAGTGGAGGGGAAGGAGAGGAGAGGAATGAATGGTGTCACGTAGAGGAGGTGAGTGGAGGGGAAGGGAGAGGAAATGAATGAAGCCACGAGAGGAGGTGATGGAGGGAAGGGAGGAGAGGAATGAATGGTGTCAATAGAGGAGGTGAGTGGAGGGAAGGGAGAGGAGAGGAATGAAGGTGAGTGGAGGGAAGGGAGAGGAATGAATGGCAGTGTCAGTGGAGGGGAAGGAGAGGAATGAATGGTGTCACGTAGAGGAGGTGAGTGGAGGGGAAGGAGAGGAAATGAATGGTGTCAATGAGGAGGTGAGTGGAGGGAAGGGAGAGGAGAGGAATGAATGGTGTCACGAGAGGAGGAGTGGAGGAAGGGAGAGGAGAGGAATGAATGGTGTCACGAGAGGAGGTGAGTGGAGGGGAAGGAGAGGAATGAATGGTGTCACGTAGAGGAGGAGTGGAGGGAAGGAGAGGAATGAATGGTGTCACGTGAGAGGAGGTGGAGTGGAGGGGAAGGAGAGAGAGGAATGAATGGTGTCAATGAGAGGAGGAGTGGAGGGGAAGGAGAGGAGAGGAATGAATGGTGTCACGAGAGGAGGTGAGTGGAGGGAAGGAGAGGAGAGGAATGAATGGTGTCACGAGAGGAGGTGAGTGGAGGAAGGAGAGGAATGAATGGTGTCACGAGAGGAGGTGAGTGGAGGGAAGGAGAGGAATGAATGGTGTCACGTAGAGGAGGTGAGTGAGGGAAGGAAGGAGAGGAATGGGTGTCAGGGGAGGTGAGTGGAGGAAGGGAGAGGAGAGGAATGAATGGTGTCACGTAGAGGAGGTGAGTGGAGGGGAAGGAGAGGAGAGGAATGAATGGTGTCACGAGAGGAGGTGAGTGGAGGAAGGAGAGGAGGAGGGAATGAATGGTGTCACGTGAGAGGAGGTGAGTGGAGGGGAAGGAGAGGGAATGAATGGTGTCAATGAGAGGAGGTGAGTGGAGGGGAAGGAGAGGAGAGGAATGAATGGTGTCACAAGAGGAGGTGAGTGGAGGGGAAGGGAGAGGAGAGGAATGAATGGTGTCACGTAGAGGAGGTGAGTGGAGGAAGGGAGAGGAGAGGAATGGTGTCACGTAGAGGAGGTGAGTGGAGGGAAGGAGAGGAGAGGAATGAATGGTGTCACGAGAGGAGGTGAGTGGAGGGGAAGGAGAGGAGAGGAATGAATGGTGTCAATGAGAGGAGGTGAGTGGAGGAAGGAGGGAGAGGAATGAATGGTGTCACGAGAGGAGGTGAGTGGAGGGAAGGGAGAGGAGAGGAATGAATGGTGTCACGAGAGGAGGTGAGTGGAGGGGAAGGAGAGGAGAGGAATGAATGGTGTCACGTAGAGGAGGTGGAGTGGAGGGGAAGGAGAGGAGGATGAATGGTGTCAATGAGAGGAGGTGAGTGGAGGGGAAGGAGAGAGAGGAATGAATGGTGTCACGTAGAGGAGGAAGGAGGAATGAGGGAAGGGAGAGGAGAGGAATGGTGTCACGTGAGAGGAGTGAGAGGAGGGAAGGAGAGGAGAGGAAATGAATGGAGGGGTGAAGTGGAGGGGAAGGAGAGGAATGAATGGTGTCACGTGAGAGGAGGTGAGTGGAGGGGAAGGAGAGGAGAGGAATGAATGGTGTCACGTAGAGGAGGTGAGTGGAGGGGGGAAGGGGAGAGGAGAGGAATGAATGGTGTCACGTAGAGGAGGTGAGTGGAGGGGAAGGAGAGGAGAGGAAATGAATGGTGTCACGTAGAGGAGGTGAGTGGAGGAAGGAGAGGAGAGGAATGAATGGTGTCACGTAGAGGAGGTGAGTGGAGGGAAGGGAGAGAGAGGAATGAATGTGTCACGTAGAGGAGGTGAGTGGAGGGGAAGGAGAGGAGAGGAATGAATGGTGTCACGAGAGGAGGTGGAGTGGAGGAAGGGAGGGAGAGGAATGAATGGTGTCACGTAGAGGAGGTGAGTGGAGGGGAAGGGAGAGGAGAGGAATGAATGGTGTCACGTAGAGGAGGTGAGTGGAGGGGAAGGGAGGAGAGGAATGAATGGTGTCACACGTAGAGGAGGAGTGGAGGGGAAGGGAGAGGAGAGGAATGAAGTGTCACGGGAGGAGGAATGGAGTGGAGGGGAAGGGAGAGGAGGAATGAATGGTGCCACGTAGAGGAGGTGAGTGGAGGGGAAGGAGAGGAGGAATGAATGGTGTCAATGAGAGGAGGTGAGTGGAGGGGAAGGGAGAGGAGAGGAATGAATGGTGTCACGTGAGAGGAGGTGAGGAGGTGAATGTGGAGGGAGAAGGGAGAGGAATGAATGGTGTCAATGAGAGGAGGTGAGAGGTGGAGGGAAGGAGAGGAGAGGGAATGAATGGTGTCAATGAGAGGAGGTGAGAGTGGAGGGAAGGGAGAGGAGAGAATGAATGGTGTCACGTAGAGGAGGTGAGAGTGGAGGGAAGGAGAGGAGAGGAATGAATGGTGTCACGTAGAGGAGGTGAGTGGAGGGGAAGGAGAGGAGAGGAATGAATGGTGTCACGAGAGGAGGTGAGTGGAGGGAAGGAGGAGAGAATGAATGGTGTCAATGAGAGGAGGTGAGTGGAGGGGAAGGGAGAGGAGAGGAATGGTGTCACGTAGAGGAGGTGAGTGGAGGGGAAGGGAGGAGGAATGAATGGTGTCACGAGAGGAGGTGAGAGGGGAAGGGAGAGAGGAATGAATGGTGTCACGTA
Source organism: Oncorhynchus keta (assembly GCF_023373465.1). Taxonomy (NCBI): domain Eukaryota; kingdom Metazoa; phylum Chordata; class Actinopteri; order Salmoniformes; family Salmonidae; genus Oncorhynchus; species Oncorhynchus keta. Next base: position 573 of record NW_026287537.1, on the reverse strand, counting down.
GAGGAGGGGTGAGGGAGGGAAGGAGAGGAATGAATGGTGTCACGTAGAGGAGGTGAGTGGAGGGGAAGGAGAGGAGAGGAATGAATGGTGTCACGAGAGGAGGTGAGTGGAGGGGAAGGGAGAGGAGAGGAATGAATGGTGTCAATGAGAGGAGGAGAGTGGAGGAAGGGAGAGGAGAATGAATGGTGTCACGAGAGGAGGTGAGGAGGGGAAGGAGAGGAGGAATGAATGGTGTCACGAGAGGAGGTGAGTGGAGGGAAGGAGAGAGAGGAATGAATGGTGTCACGTAGAGGAGGTGAGTGGAGGGGAAGGAGAGGAGAGGAATGAATGGTGTCACGAGAGGAGGTGAGTGGAGGGAAGGGAAGGAGAGGAATGAATGGTGTCAGAGGAGAGGAGGTGAGAGGAGGGGAAGAGAGGAGAGGAATGAATGGTGTCAATGAGGAGGTGAGTGGAGGGGAAGGGAGGGAGAGGAATGAATGGTGTCACGAGAGGAGGTGAGGGAGGAAGGGAGAGGAGAGGAATGAATGGTGTCACGTAGAGGAGGTGAGTGGAGGGGAAGGGAGAGGAGGGAAT
>NW_026287536.1:307500-354593 GCF_023373465.1 Oncorhynchus keta | reverse complement strand
CGTGAGGGAAAGTGGAAGCGTCGAGGATATGTTGGTTTAGATTTAGTCTGAAAGTGTGACGCAACGTGTTCTCAATACCAGGTCTAAATGTCATGAAGTAAAAAACAACATTTATTGACAAAACATGTTTTTATTAAATAAAACCCACACAACAATGTGTAATATAAATAATGACAAGCTATATAACAAATGTACAGACACCTTAATGGAATGAGAGAGTGTCGTTTCTTTCTATAAAACATAAGATATACACAACTCTTGTGTATTTTCACATATCAAGTATGAATCATTTAATCTAAAACTCATTACAATATTTTATATTTACAATTTCATAGCTTTAATATGGAGGCGTGTTTTGTTTGTCACCAGGTACGGCTGTAACTGCTGAACACAGTGGGCAGGTTGTCAACGGGGTAGACCGTAGGGCCGGTCTTCATGGTCGGGGGGCCGTTCGACAGAGTCCAGTCACATTGCAGTGTCAGCTCTACCAGGAATATCTTCAGGAGAACCTTGGCAAACTCTTTTCCGACACACATCCTGGAGCCGCCTCCGAACGGGATGTAGTTGAAGCGCGAGGAGTCCTCAGAGGATTTGTCCATGAAACGCCCCGGGTTGAACTCCTCTTTGTTGGGGAACACGTCGGCCACGTCGTGGGTGTCACAGATACTGTAGATCATGGTCCAGCCTTTGGGGATCTGGTAACCCTGGAAACATAGAACAGCCCCGTTAGACAACTGGTCTGGAGTTTCAGTCACCATCCCGTCAAATTGACAGATTAGTATTCAAATCATCTGTAAAAAAAGGACTTACATTGAGCTGGAATGTCTTCAGCACCACTCTGAAGCCTCCAGGTACAGGGGGGTTTATCCTCAACGTCTCTTTGATGACACAGCCTGTATACTTTAACTGTTCCAACACCTCAATGTTCACATTCTGCCCCAGCAGATCCACACCGAGTTCCTCCTGACAGAGACACGGAGAGAGAGGGGAGACACGGAGAGAGAGGGGAGACAGAGAGACACAGAGAGAGAGAGACACACAGAAAGCGAGAGAGAGCGAGAGTATTATTTCACAATCATTCCATAAGCCAATGAGATCTAAAGGACGTTATCAATGTCCTAGTAAATGACTGGATGAATATTGATTGACTGAATTGATGATTCCCGGCTATAAATAACAGGTTGTTACCTGCTGGTGCAGTTCTTGTCTGAGTTTGTTGAGCGTGTCGGGGTTGAGTCCCAGGAACATGACCAGTGAGGTGGCTGTACTGGCAGTGGTCTCATGGCCTCCAAATAAAAGCTCTGTGGCCGACTCCTTAATTGCCTTCAGATAGAGAGAATTATTTGGTTTTACTCACTGAGCAAAGATTCTTATAACACCACAGCTGGTTTAAAATGTACATCTATCATCTGTTTATTTATGCATGAAAAATAACTTGATAAATGCACGGTTAAAAAAAAAAATGGCAAGTCAGTTAAGAACAAATTCTTATTTGGTTACTGGCCCTACGCTCTAACCACTAGGCTACCCGCCGGCCCTACGCTCTAGCCACTAGGCTACCCGCCGGCCCTACGCTCTAGCCACTAGGCTACCCGCCGGCCCTACGCTCTAACCACTAGGCTACCCGCCGGCCCTACGCTCTAACCACTAGGCTACCCGCCGGCCCTACGCTCTAACCACTAGGCTACCCGCCGGCCCTACGCTCTAACCACTAGGCTACCCGCCGGCCCTACGCTCTAACCACTAGGCTACCCGCCTCCCCTACGCTCTAACCACTAGGCTACCCGCCTCCCCTACGCTCTAACCACTAGGCTACCCGCCTCCCCTACGCTCTAGCCACTAGGCTACCCGCCTCCCCTACGCTCTAGCCACTAGGCTACCCGCCTCCCCTACGCTCTAGCCACTAGGCTACCCGCCTCCCCTACGCTCTAGCCACTAGGCTACCCGCCTCCCCTACGCTCTAGCCACTAGGCTACCCGCCTCCCCTACGCTCTAGCCACTAGGCTACCCGCCTCCCCTACGCTCTAACCACTAGGCTACCCGCCGCCCCTACGCTCTAGCCACGAGGCTACCCGCCGGCCCTACGCTCTAGCCACGAGGCTACCCGCCGGCCCTACGCTCTAGCCACTAGGCTACCCGCCGGCCCTACGCTCTAACCACTAGGCTACCCGCCGCCCCTACGCTCTAACCACAAGGCTGCCCGCCGCCCCTACGCTCTAACCACTAGGCTGCCCGCCGCCCCTCCGCTCTAACCACTAGGCTGCCCGCCGCCCTCCGCTCTAACCACTAGGCTGCCCGCCGCCCCTCCGCTCTAACCACTAGGCTACCCGCCTCCCCTACGCTCTAACCACTAGGCTACCCGCCTCCCCTACGCTCTAACCACTAGGCTACCCGCCGGCCCTACGCTCTAGCCACTAGGCTACCCGCCGGCCCTACGCTCTAACCACTAGGCTACCCGCCGCCCCTACGCTCTAGCCACTAGGCTACCCGCCGGCCCTACGCTCTAGCCACTAGGCTACCCGCCGGCCCTACGCTCTAGCCACTAGGCTACCCGCCGGCCCTACGCTCTAGCCACTAGGCTACCCGCCGGCCCTACGCTCTAGCCACTAGGCTACCCGCCGGCCCTACGCTCTAGCCACTAGGCTACCCGCCGGCCCTACGCTCTAGCCACTAGGCTACCCGCCGGCCCTACGCTCTAGCCACTAGGCTACCCGCCGGCCCTACGCTCTAGCCACTAGGCTACCCGCCGGCCCTACGCTCTAGCCACTCGGCTACCTGCCGCCCCTCCGCTCTAACCACTAGGCTACCTGCCGCCCCTACGCTCTAACCACGAGGCTACCTGCCGCCCCTACGCTCTAACCACGAGGCTACCTGCCGGCCCTACGCTCTAACCACGAGGCTACCCGCCGCCCTACGCTCTAACCACGAGGCTACCCGCCGGCCCTACGCTCTAACCACTAGGCTACCCTGCCGCCCCTACGCTCTAACCACGAGGCTGCCTGCCGCCCCTACGCTCTAACCACGAGGCTGCCTGCCGCCCCTACGCTCTAACCACGAGGCTGCCTGCCGCCCCTACGCTCTAACCACGAGGCTGCCTGCCGCCCCTACGCTCTAACCACGAGGCTGCCTGCCGCCCCTACGCTCTAACCACTAGGCTGCCTGCCGCCCCTCCGCTCTAACCACTAGGCTGCCTGCCGCCCTCCGCTCTAACCACTAGGCTGCCTGCCGCCCTCCGCTCTAACCACTAGCCTAGGCTGCCTGCCGCCCCTCCGCTCTAACCACTAGGCTGCCTGCCGCCCCTCCGCTCTAACCACTAGGCTGCCTGCCGCCCTACGCTCTAGCCACTAGGCTACCCGCCGGCCCTACGCTCTAACCACTCGGCTACCCGCCGGCCCTACGCTCTAGCCACTAGGCTACCCGCCGGCCCTACGCTCGGCCCTACGCTCTAGCCACTAGGCTACCCGCCGCCCTACGCTCTAGCCACTAGGCTACCCTGCCGCCCCATACGCTCTAACCACGAGGCTACCTGCCGCCCTACGCTCTAACCACGAGGCTACCTGCCGCCCCGCTACGCTCTAACCACGAGGCTACCTGCCGGCCCTACGCTCTAACCACGAGGCTACCCGCCGGCCCTACGCTCTAACCACGAGGCTACCCGCCGGCCCTACGCTCTAACCACTAGGCTACCCTGCCGCCCCTACGCTCTAACCACGAGGCTGCCTGCCGCCCCTACGCTCTAACCACGAGGCTGCCTGCCGCCCCTACGCTCTAACCACGAGGCTGCCTGCCGCCCCTACGCTCTAACCACGAGGCTGCCTGCCGCCCCTACGCTCTAACCACGAGGCTGCCTGCCGCCCCTACGCTCTAACCACTAGGCTGCCTGCCGCCCCTCCGCTCTAACCACTAGGCTGCCTGCCGCCCTCCGCTCTAACCACTAGGCTGCCTGCCGCCCTCCGCTCTAGGCTGCCTGCCGCCCTCCGCTCTAACCACTAGGCTGCCTGCCGCCCTCCGCTCTAACCACTAGGCTGGCCGCCCCTCCGCCTAACCACTAGGCTGCCTGCCCCCTCCGCTCTAACCACTAGGCTGCCTGCCGCCCCCCTACGCTCTAGCCACTAGGCTGCCTGCCGCCCCTCCGCTCTAACCACTAGGCTGCCTGCCGCCCCTCCGCTCTAACCACTAGGCTGCCTGCCGCCCCTCCGCTCTAACCACTAGGCTGCCTGCCGCCCCTCCGCTCTAACCACTAGGCTGCCTGCCGCCCTCCGCTCTAACCACTAGGCTGCCTGCCGCCCCTCCGCTCTAACCACTAGGCTGCCTGCCGCCCTCCGCTCTAACCACTAGGCTGCCTGCCGCCCTCCGCTCTAACCACTAGGCTGCCTGCCGCCCTCCGCTCTAACCACTAGGCTGCCTGCCGCCCCTACGCTCTAGCCACTAGGCTGCCTGCCGCCCCTCCGCTCTAACCACTAGGCTGCCTGCCGCCCTCCGCTCTAACCACTAGGCTGCCTGCCGCCCTCCGCTCTAACCACTAGGCTGCCTGCCGCCCTACGCTCTAGCCACTAGGCTGCCTGCCGCCCCTCCGCTCTAACCACTAGGCTGCCTGCCGCCCTCCGCTCTAACCACTAGGCTGCCTGCCGCCCCTCCGCTCTAACCACTAGGCTGCCTGCCGCCCTCCGCTCTAACCACTAGGCTGCCTGCCGCCCCTCCGCTCTAACCACTAGGCTGCCTGCCGCCCCTACGCTCTAGCTAAGCCACTAGGCTGCCTGCCGCCCTCCGCTCTAACCACTAGGCTGCCTGCCGCCCTCCGCTCTAACCACTAGGCTGCCTGCCGCCCTCCGCTCTAACCACTAGGCTGCCTGCCGCCCTCCGCTCTAACCACTAGGCTGCCTGCCGCCCTCCGCTCTAACCACTAGGCTGCCTGCCGCCCCTCCGCTCTAACCACTAGGCTGCCTGCCGCCCTCCGCTCTAACCACTAGGCTGCCTGCCGCCCCTCCGCTCTAACCACTAGGCTGCCTGCCGCCCCCTCCGCTCTAACCACTAGGCTGCCTGCCGCCCCTACGCTCTAGCCACTAGGCTGCCTGCCGCCCCTCCGCTCTAACCACTAGGCTGCCTGCCGCCCTCCGCTCTAACCACTAGGCTGCCTGCCGCCCTCCGCTCTAACCACTAGGCTGCCTGCCGCCCTCCGCTCTAACCACTAGGCTGCCTGCCGCCCTACGCTCTAGCCACTAGGCTGCCTGCCGCCCCTCCGCTCTAACCACTAGGCTGCCTGCCGCCCTCCGCTCTAACCACTCGGCTACCTGCCGCCCTCCGCTCTAACCACTAGGCTACCCGCCGGCCCTACGCTCTAGCCACTCGGCTACCTGCCGCCCCTCCGCTCTAACCACTAGGCTACCCGCCGCCCCTACGCTCTAACCACTAGGCTACCCGCCGGCCCTACGCTCTAACCACTAGGCTACCCGCCGGCCCTACGCTCTAACCACTAGGCTACCCGCCGGCCCTACGCTCTAACCACTAGGCTACCCGCCGGCCCTACGCTCTAACCACTAGGCTACCCGCCGGCCCTACGCTCTAGCCACTAGGCTACCCGCCGGCCCTACGCTCTAACCACTAGGCTACCCGCCGGCCCTACGCTCTAGCCACTAGGCTACCTGCCGCCCCTCCGCTCTAACCACTAGGCTGCCGCCCCCAGCGTCTCTGTTGTTGAAGATGGGGATACATGTATAGAATAGAGTATTACCTGCATGCTGAACGGCTCGTCACTGTTCCTACTGATGTCTATCAGCTGTTGTAGCGCGTCTCTGTGTTTCACCTCTTTTCCACTGTCTATTTTCTTCTGGATATTCTCCTCGATTTTGGAGTGGATTAAATTTCGGGCTTTCAATCCCTGTAGATAAAAGATGTGTATTTTTTTAAACATTAATTTAGGCCCTGACAATATTATGAATACATTGTTTAAAAATGTCATAGAATTAGAATTGAGTGCACCGCTACTTACCCGGTACAAGCCGCTGAAGGGGACATCGACCGGAAGGGAGAAAAGGTTCTTGGTCATCTCTTCGAACGCCTCCACCAGCTCCTGCTCGTCGGTCTTGATCTGGTCCGGGTCGAAGCCCAGGAGGATCCTCATGGCGATGCGGAACATGAGGCGCTTCATTTCGGGGTAGACTAGAACGCATGAGTCCTTCTCCAGCCATTCCCTCACGGCGCTCCTCACCTCCTCCTGGATCACCGGGATGTAGTGTTCCAAGGCATCCCGGGAAAACGCTCTCATTATAGCCTAAAATACAGGATAAACTTTTCGTTAAGACGGGAGTGACACGAAGGACCTTTAAATAAGTGCAGATTTTAGCCAAACATCTATGCGTAAAATCCTACATTTAATTTGCCATTTTAAACATTTTATTCATGCCAAATCATTTTTTAAACCATCTACGCACCTTTTTCTTGTTTTTGTGCTGGGTCCCGTGCATATTGGAGAGCGTGTCCGATCCCAAAATAGTTCTGACGGAAGCGGGCCACTTCACCGCGACAAGTTTATGTTCACCCAGCAGAATGTGTCTGACGTTGTTCGCTCCCATGACGCGCACCGTGGGGTTGCCAAAGAGATGCGTTCTGTAAATGCATCCATACTTCTGCCGTTTCATCCGCAGGAACTTTCTCCTCTGCGATAAAATGAATAAATAAAAATACTTTGTTTATTATCAACGGAAAACATATACACCAACAGGTTAATATTATACAATATTACTAAGTTTGAAAAAAAGTGTTATAATTACCTGGAGAAGGAGTTGGAGCGTCTCGCCAATGAAAGGTAAACCCATGGACCCAGGAGGGAGGGGGGCTCGACAGCTGGGATCCCGACCACGGATCAAATAAACCTCCCATAACTTCACCGCGATTAAAAAGAGAAAGATTGGAAGCACAATCGTGCACAAAAGGGTCGCCACCAACGTGTTCAAAGCCATCGCACTAGTGCGCGTAACGAGTCGCGTAACCAAACCAACTATAAACGTGTGAGGACTTTTAGGTGGAGCAAGAGTTTGTTTGCTACTGAAAGTCTGGGTGTTTTCTATGGCCTTTTTATACAGGTCTCGGCCTCCTGTTACCTTGGCTTGGCGACAGAAATTAGTTCACACAAAGTTCATCTTTAATTGTTGTGTCATCTCGCTCCGCCCACGGAGTAGCAGCTTCTCCAAAACCCCATTTGTTACAGGCGCATTTTAATACCACCTCCTGTTGGAGACGCACAATCAGGGATTTAACTCTGAAAAGGTGTTAAGTCCCTCTAACAATAGGAACCATCCAAGGTTCTTTGTTGCAAATATTCCGCAGTTTAGCCTCATTACATGTGATGAGTTCTGCATGTAATGCCCGGGGCGGGTCTTAATTGAACTGCTTTCAACACATTTCAATTAGCGCTGTTGGTTCCGAATTTAAATAATTTCCTTAATCCCCCTTTAAATTCCAACACACGTCTTTGCTTTGTTCGACCCATATGCATTAAAGATGAATGTGGTCAAATGAAATCATTGAACAATCGTCTGAAAGATTTAATCCAGCATTTAGTTGGAATAACCAAGTGGTTTATATTCTATTTCATTAGGCTGTACGAATTAATGACAGTTGTTTGGAGGCTAAACTGACAAGTTTTTATTTTGAGAGTTGGAGATGTTCAGTGACGTAGTGACGCACCCTGGTTAAAACGTGTCTAATCTAGAATGAGACTTTAACCTGTTGTCTGTCTTGACTACCGTTTCCCTCTGCAGTCGGTGACGCTGCTCTGTCTGTATCTGTGGAAGGGCCTCTGTTATATAAAAAATGATATCTTGCTTGCAGTGGGTTCAAACTTGGGTCAGTTGGTGGGAAATAAACCAAAATGTGTCTTAGTGTTAACAAGGTTACTGGGAGGCTAAACATGTAAACGTCGCTGGACCAGTGTATTTGGAATCGCGTTGTTTATGACAGCTATAACATGGAGCGGACAGGCGACTCAGCCAGTCAAACAGGAGACGGCGGGGCTCCACATTTTACAGCGACACGTTCTAGATCCCTCCCCCCCCATTCTCTCTCTCTGTCGGGTCGCACCGATGTGCTGAAGCGTTGCCCTGCAGTTCACCTCCTCACTATGTATGGAGTAATCCATGCTAATAGCTTGAGGAGAAATAGCCCATAAATATCCGGATATTCTCAGGCGTTTAAATGCACATTTATTGATTAAGAATTCAACCACATAGCCTAACCAAGACACCGAAGAACGTGTATTATGACATTACCTTACTGCACGTTTGAGGGCATATAGGTTATATAGGTTATTCAAACAAAGCTGCCCCCCCCCCCGTGAATAAGAACATTGTGTGAAATAGTTCCGTGATATGATGTCTTTACTCTAGTCCACACTGGTGTCAGTTGAAGTTCAAGAGTACATCACTCACTGTATATTCAGTCCATATGGACACATCATTTAACTCTTATATCCAGGTGGTCTTTTATTACATGCCTTTTTAATAGCCTATAAAACCACCATCTGACCCGTGACGAATCATATATTTCCTTTAGATTGACTTCAATGACCACCGGTGATGTTTTTCGTGCTTCCCGTTCCACAAAATGCATAGCTATTACGCGCGCGCCTCTCTGTCTGCGTGTGAGAGAGAAACAGAGAAAAGAGATTGAGAGAGATGAGGTCTGTGTCGGGGGGGCGCATCGTCAGCGATTAGCTGGAGGCCGGAGAGGCTCTGCAACGCCGGGAGGGGGATCTCTCCTCATTCCCAAACGCTGACGCTGACCTGCCAGTGCCCTACACCACGGACCCTGACATCTCGGTGAACTCCCGCTCGCCAAGTTCACTGTCCATCAAATAACGAGATAGGGGACCGGGACCGGGCATGAACGAACACCAAGCAGCAATTACAGAGGAACAGTTATTATCTCCCGCTATCGGTCAATCACACAAATCAAATAAAGCGGTAACAGTCTAATTGGGTCAAGAGATAAAATGGCTTCCCACTTGTTGGAATAAAACATTTTAATTGGATCCTTCTGCTTAATATTATCACTAGTAGCCTGTGACCTACTAGGATAATGTAATATATTATCACTAGTAGCCTGTGACCTACTAGGATAATGTAATATATTATCACTAGTAGCCTATGTAACCTACTAGGATAATGTAATATATTATCACTAGTAGCCTATGTAACCTACTAGGATAATGTAATATATTATCACTAGTAGCCTATGTAACCTACTAGGATAATGTAATATATTATCACTAGTAGCCTATGTAACCTACTAGGATAATGTAATATATTATCACTAGTAGCCTATGTAACCTACTAGGATAATGTAATATATTATCACTAGTAGCCTATGTAACCTACTAGGATAATGTAATATATTATCACTAGTAGCCTATGTAACCTACTAGGATAATGTAATATATTATCACTAGTAGCCTATATAACCTACTAGGATAATGTAATATATTATCACTAGTAGCCTATGTAACCTACTAGGATAATGTAATATATTATCACTAGTAGCCTATGTAACCTACTAGGATAATGTAATATATTATCACTAGTAGCCTATGTAACCTACTAGGATAATGTAATATATTATCACTAGTAGCCTATGTAACCTACTAGGATAATGTAATATATTATCACTAGTAGCCTATAACCTACTAGGATAATGTAATATATTATCACTAGTAGCCTATGTAACCTACTAGGATAATGTAATATATTATCACTAGTAGCCTATGTAACCTACTAGGATAATGTAATATATTATCACTAGTAGCCTATGTAACCTACTAGGATAATGTAATATATTATCAGTAGTAGCCTATGTAACCTACTAGGATAATGTAATATATTATCACTAGTAGCCTATGTAACCTACTAGGATAATGTAATATATTATCACTAGTAGCCTATGTAACCTACTAGGATCATTTAAGACAGATCAAACATTCACAGTTTCTTTTTTAATGAGCACACATCTTCCATTAAAACCTCGATGTGTCTCTCTCATGCGCTGCGTAAAGGGCTCCTCTGTCCAAAAATAGATGGAGGAGATTTGATTTGTAGGTTTGCATGACGTATGTGCAGTTGGAGGTGCTGTCACAACAGGAGAGGGTGGGGGTGTGGGGAGTCAGGAGAGGGTGGGGGTGTGGGGAGTCAGGAGAGGGTGGGGGTGTGGGGAGTCAGGAGAGGGTGGGGAGCCAGGAGAGGGTGGGGGTGTGGGGAGTCAGGAGAGGGTGGGGAGTCAGGAGAGGGTGGGGGGTGTGGGGAGTCAGGAGAGGGTGGGGGTGTGGGGAGTCAGGAGAGGGTGGGGGTGTGGGGAGTCAGGAGAGGGTGGGGGTGTGGGGAGTCAGGAGAGGGTGGGGAGTCAGGAGAGGGTGAGGGTGTGGGGAGTCAGGAGAGGGTGAGGGTGTGGGGAGTCAGGAGAGGGTGAGGAGTCAGGAGATTGGGGGGGGTGTGGGGTGTCAGGAGAGGGTGGGGGTGTGGGGAGTCAGGAGAGGGTGGGGAGTCAGGAGAGGGTGAGAGGGTGGGGAGTCAGGAGAGGGTGGGGGGTGTGGGGTGTCAGGAGAGGGTGGGGGTGTGGGGAGTCAGGAGAGGGTGGGGGTGTGGGGAGTCAGGAGAGGATGAGGGGAGTCAGGAGAGGGTGGGGGTGTGGGGAGTCAGGAGAGGGTGGGGTTGTGGGGAGTCAGGAGAGGATGAGGGGAGTCAGGAGAGGGTGGGGGTGTGGGGAGTCAGGAGAGGGTGGGGTTGTGGTGAGTCAGGAGAGGATGAGGGGAGTCAGGAGAGGGTGGGGGTGTGGGGAGTCAGGAGAGGGTGGGTTTGTGGGGAGTCAGGAGAGGATGAGGGGAGTCAGGAGAGGGTGGGGGTGTGGGGAGTCAGGAGAGGGTGGGGGTGTGGTGAGTCAGGAAAGGGTGGGGAGTCAGGAGAGGGTGAGGGGAGTCAGGAGAGGGTGGGGGTGTGGGGAGTCAGGAGAGGGTGGGGAGTCAGGAGAGGGTGGGGGGTGTCAGGAGAGGGTGGGGGTGTGGGGAGTCAGGAGAGGGTGGGGAGTCAGGAGAGGGTGAGGGGAGGCAGGAGAGGGTGGGGGTGTGGGGAGTCAGGAGAGGGTGGGGTTGTGGGGAGTCAGGAGAGGGTGGGGTTGTGGGGAGTCAGGAGAGGGTGGGGATGTGGGGAGTCAAGAGAGGGTGGGGTTGTGGGGAGTCAGGAGAGGGTGGGGGTGTGGGGAGTCAGGAGAGGGTGGGGGTGTGGGGAGTCAAGAGAGGGTGGGGTTGTGGGGAGTCAGGAGAGGGTGGGGTTGTGGAGAGTCAGGAGAGGGTGGGGGTGTGGGGAGTCAGGAGAGGGTGGGGTTGTGGGGAGTCAGGAGAGGGTGTGGGGAGTCAGGAGAGGGTGGGGGTGTGGGGAGTCAAGAGAGGATGGGGAGTCAGGAGAGGGTGGGGGTGGGGGAGTCAGGAGAGGGTGAGGGGAGTCAGGAGAGGGTGAGGGGAGTCAGGAGAGGGTGGGGGTGTGGGGAGTCAGGAGAGGGTGAGGGGAGTCAGGAGAGGGTGGGGGTGTGGGGAGTCAGGAGAGGCACCGCTCAGCAGTTCACCCAGAGGTCAGTCCCTCCACCGACCCAGCGGCTGGAGGTCCAGCCATTCCCCCTGTCAGGTCTAATGTCTCTGGGCTTGTCGAAGGGAGGGAGGCTCGGTAGGTTAAACCATCCTGTGAAAAACACCCTCAAGTGTTGTTTTTCTAGTTGAATGGGAAACAATGGGCCATTTATTACGTCAGATTTGTAGTGACAGGAAAAGGTGTGATAGGAGAGAAAAGTGGATCAGGATTTAGAATGGGATTCATGTGTAAACAGGTTGGGCCAACCACTGATTTAGAATGGGTTTAATGGGCCAGCCACTGATTTAGAATGGGTTTAATGGGCCAACCACTGATTTAGAATGGGTTTAATGGGCCAACCACTGATTTAGAATGGGATTCATGTGTAAACAGGTTGGGCCAACCACTGATTTAGAATGGGTTTAATGGGCCAGCCACTGATTTAGAATGGGTTTAATGGGCCAGCCACTGATTTAGAATGGGTTTAATGGGCCAACCACTGATTTAGAATGGGTTTAATGGGCCAACCACTGATTTAGAATGGGTTTAATGGGCCAACCACTGATTTAGAATGGGTTTAATGGGCCAACCACTGATTTAGAATGGGTTTAATGGGCCAACCACTGATTTAGAATGGGTTTAATGTGTAAACAGGTTGGGCCAACCACTGATTTAGAATGGGTTTAATGGGCCAACCACTGATTTAGAATGGGTTTAATGGGCCAACCACTGATTTAGAATGGGTTTAATGGGCCAACCACTGATTTAGAATGGGTTTAATGGGCCAACCACTGATTTAGAATGGGTTTAATGGGCCAACCACTGATTTAGAATGGGTTTAATGGGCCAACCACTGATTTAGAATGGGTTTAATGGGCCAACCACTGATTTAGAATGGGTTTAATGGGCCAGCCACTGATTTAGAATGGGTTTAATGGGCCAACCACTGATTTAGAATGGGTTTAATGGGCCAGCCACTGATTTAGAATGGGTTTAATGGGCCAACCACTGATTTAGAATGGGTTTAATGGGCCAACCACTGATTTAGAATGGGTTTAGTGGGCCAGCCACTGATTTAGAATGGGTTTAATGGGCCAACCACCGATTTAGAATGGGTTTAATGGGCCAACCACTGATTTAGAATGGGTTTAATGGGCCAGCCACTGATTTAGAATGGGATTCATGTGTAAACAGGTTGGGCCAACCACTGATTTAGAATGGGTTTAATGGGCCAGCCACTGATTTAGAATGGGTTTAATGGGCCAGCCACTGATTTAGAATGGGTTTAATGGGCCAACCACTGATTTAGAATGGGTTTAATGGGCCAACCACTGATTTAGAATGGGTTTAATGGGCCAACCACTGATTTATAATGGGTTTAATGGGCCAACCACTGATTTAGAATGGGTTTAATGGGCCAACCACTGATTTATAATGGGTTTAATGGGCCAACCACTGATTTAGAATGGGTTTAATGGGCCAACCACTGATTTATAATGGGTTTAATGGGCCAACCACTGATTTAGAATGGGTTTAATGGGCCAACCACTGATTTAGAATGGGTTTAATGGGCCAGCCACTGATTTAGAATGGGTTTAATGGGCCAACAACTGATTTAGAATGGGTTTAATGTGAAAACAGGTTGGGCCAGCCACTGATTTAGAATGGGTTTAATGGGCCAGCCACTGATTTAGAATGGGATTCATGTGTAAACAGGTTGGGCCAACCACTGATTTAGAATGGGTTTAATGGGCCAGCCACTGATTTAGAATGGGTTTAATGGGCCAACCACTGATTTAGAATGGGTTTAATGGGCCAACCACTGATTTAGAATGGGATTCATGTGTAAACAGGTTGGGCCAACCACTGATTTAGAATGGGTTTAATGGGCCAACCACTGATTTAGAATGGGTTTAATGGGCCAACCACTGATTTAGAATGGGTTTAATGGGCCAACCACTGATTTAGAATGGGTTTAATGGGCCAACAACTGATTTAGAATGGGTTTAATGTGTAAACAGGTTGGGCCAACCACTGATTTAGAATGGGTTTAATGGGCCAACCACTGATTTAGAATGGGTTTAATGGGCCAACCACTGATTTAGAATGGGATTCATGTGTAAACAGGTTGGGCCAACCACTGATTTAGAATGGGTTTAATGGGCCAACCACTGATTTAGAATGGGTTTAATGGGCCAACCACTGATTTAGAATGGGATTCATGTGTAAACAGGTTGGGCCAACCACTGATTTAGAATGGGTTTAATGGGCCAACCACTGATTTAGAATGGGATTCATGTGTAAACAGGTTGGGCCAACCACTGATTTAGAATGGGTTTAATGGGCCAGCCACTGATTTAGAATGGGTTTAATGGGCCAACCACTGATTTAGAATGGGTTTAATGGGCCAACCACTGATTTAGAATGGGTTTAATGGGCCAACCACTGATTTAGAATGGGTTTAATGGGCCAGCCACTGATTTAGAATGGGTTTAATGGGCCAACCACTGATTTATAATGGGTTTAATGGGCCAACCACTGATTTAGAATGGGATTCATGTGTAAACAGGTTGGGCCAACCACTGATTTAGAATGGGTTTAATGGGCCAACCACTGATTTAGAATGGGTTTAATGGGCCAACCACTGATCTTTGATGCCAGTTCGTTATTACCACATAACATATCGTAGGGCGCACGGAAAGGAAGCCAGACACGTCCCAAATAGCTCTCTATTCCCTATATAGTGCACTACTTCAGACCAGCCCTCCCATAGTGCCCTACCTGGTCAAATGTAGTGCACTGTAAAGGGGATAGCATGTCATTTGGGATCTGAGACAAAGGTTCTTGGTCTGTTTCTGGCTTCTTCACCAACAGGGGAAGATCCTTTTTATTTAAAGTATAGGTACAATGGGAAAGTATTCAATTTGATTAACTTTGTCAAATTTACCAATAAAAAAACAACAACTAGGACAAAAGGAAAGTTTCAGGTTGGTAAAGTCTATTACCTAATTCCCTCATCACCTGGTCATTATATAAACATCCTGTATATACAAGCTCTATAAATAACACTTTACATCCTGTATATACATGCTCTATAAATAACACTTTACATCCTGTATATAAATGCTCTATAAATAACACTTTACATCCTGTATATACATGCTCTATAAATAACACTTTACATACTGTATATAAATGCTCTATAAATAACACTTTACATCCTGTATATAAATGCTCTATAAATAACACTTTACATCCTGTATATAAATGCTCTATAAATAACACTTTACATCCTGTATATAAATGCTCTATAAATAACACTTTACATCCTGTATATAAATGCTCTATAAATAACACTTTACATCCTGTATATAAATGCTCTATAAATAACACTTTACATCCTGTATATAAATGCTCTATAAATAACACTTTACATCCTGTAAATAAATGCTCTATAAATAACACTTTACATCCTGTAAATAAATGCTCTATAAATAAAACTTTACATCCTGTATATAAATGCTCTATAAATAACACTTTACATCCTGTATATAAATGCTCTATAAATAACACTTTACATCCTGTATATAAATGCTCTATAAATAACACTTTACATCCTGTATATAAATGCTCTATAAATAACACTTTACATCCTGTATATAAATGCTCTATAAATAACACTTTACATCCTGTATATAAATGCTCTATAAATAACACTTTACATCCTGTATATAAATGCTCTATAAATAACACTTTACATCCTGTATATAAATGCTCTATAAATAACACTTTACATCCTGTATATAAATGCTCTATAAATAACACTTTACATCCTGTATATAAATGCTCTATAAATAACACTTTACATCCTGTATATAAATGCTCTATAAATAACACTTTACATCCTGTATATAAATGCTCTATAAATAACACTTTACATCCTGTATATAAATGCTCTATAAATAACACTTTACATCCTGTAAATAAATGCTCTATAAATAACACTTTACATCCTGTAAATAAATGCTCTATAAATAAAACTTTACATCCTGTATATAAATGCTCTATAAATAACACTTTACATCCTGTATATAAATGCTCTATAAATAACACTTTACATCCTGTATATAAATGCTCTATAAATAACACTTTACATCCTGTATATAAATGCTCTATAAATAACACTTTACATCCTGTATATACATGCTCTATAAATAACACTTTACATCCTGTATATAAATGCTCTATAAATAACACTTTACATCCTGTATATACCTGCTCTATAAATAACACTTTACATCCTGTATATAAATGCTCTATAAATAACACTTTACATCCTGTATATAAATGCTCTATAAATAACATTAGACTTTACATCCTGTATATAAATGCTCTATAAATAACACTTTACATCCTGTATATAAATGCTCTATAAATAACATTAGACTTTACATCCTGTATATACATGCTCTATAAATAACACTTTACATACTGTAAATAAATGCTCTATAAATAACACTTTACATCCTGTATATACATGCTCTATAAATAACACTTTACATCCTGTATATAAATGCTCTATAAATAACACTTTACATCCTGTATATACCTGCTCTATAAATAACACTTTACATCCTGTATATAAATGCTCTATAAATAACACTTTACATCCTGTATATAAATGCTCTATAAATAACATTAGACTTTACATCCTGTATATAAATGCTCTATAAATAACACTTTACATCCTCTATATAAATGCTCTATAAATAACACTTTACATCCTGTATATAAATGCTCTATAAATAACATTAGACTTTACATCCTGTATATACATGCTCTATAAATAACACTTTACATACTGTAAATAAATGCTCTATAAATAACACTTTACATCCTGTATATACATGCTCTATAAATAACACTTTACATCCTGTATATAAATGCTCTATAAATAACACTTTACATCCTGTATATAAATGCTCTATAAATAACACTTTACATCCTGTATATAAATGCTCTATAAATAACACTTTACATCCTGTATATAAATGCTCTATAAATAACACTTTACATCCTGTATATAAATGCTCTATAAATAACACTTTACATCCTGTATATAAACACCTACTTATTCAAGGGTTTTTCTTTATTTTTTAAAACTATTTTCTACATTGTACAATAACAGTGAAGATATCAAACTATGAAATAAATTGTACTCTGCAGGGGGATCTAGGACTGCGTACGTTCGTCTGCCTGGCTGGGCGGAGGACGGTGTTATCCCTCCCATCTCCAGTGATCTAGGACTGCGTACGTTCGTCTGCCTGGCTGGGCGGAGGACGGTGTTATCCCTCCCATCTCCAGTGATCGCGCCCTCCTCCTCTAGGCCCGGCTTTTTGGTTTCACAGAAATAAGATAGCAACTAGCTTCCCTTAAAGACAAGATGTAAATCAGTAATATCTCATGTTATCAACTTCATGTGATGTCAACAATATATAATATAATAATATAATATATAATAATATAATATAATAATATAATAATAATAATATATGCCATTTAGCTGACGCTTTTATCCAAAGCGACTTACAGTCATGTGTGCATACATTCTACGTATGGGTGATCCCGGAATCGAACCCCACTACCCTGGCGTTACACAACCATTTCTGTCAAGACATATAATTTAAAATGCCTTGATATATATATATATACACACACACCAGTCTGCGTTTGATTGAGTCAACACATTTTTATTACTTCACACAAATAAAAACAAATTGTGTTAGAGGGGGGCGTATTCCCTTTCCCGCACCTCCATCCTTACCAACACTCAGTTCATTTCCCTTTCCCGCCCCTCCATCCTTACCAACACTCAGTTCATTTCCCTTTCCCACCCCTCCATCCTTACCAACACTCAGTTAATTTCCCTTTCCCGCCCCTCCATCCTTACCAACACTCAGTTCATTTCCCTTTCCCGCCCCTCCATCCTTACCAACACTCAGTTCATTTCCCTTTCCCGCCCCTCCATCCTTACCAACACTCAGTTCATTTCCCTTTCCCGCCTCTCCATCCTTACCAACACTCAGTTCATTTCCCTTTCCCGCCCCTCCATCCTTACCAACACTCAGTTCATTTCCCTTTTTCCCGCCCCTCCATCCTTACCAACACTCAGTTCATTTCCCTTTCCCGCCCCTCCAACCTTACCAACACTCAGTTCATTTCCCTTTCCCGCCCCTCCATCCTTACCAACACTCAGTTCATTTCCCTTTCCCGCCCCTCCATCCTTACCAACACTCAGTTCATTTCCCTTTCCCACCCCTCCATCCTTACCAACACTCAGTTCATTTCCCTTTCCCGCCCCTCCATCCTTACCAACACTCAGTTCATTTCCCTTTCCCGCCCCTCCATCCTTACCAACACTCAGTTCATTTCCCTTTTCCCCCCCTCCATCCTTACCAACACTCAGTTCATTTCCCTTTCCCGCCCCTCCATCCTTACCAACACTCAGTTCATTTCCCTTTCCCGCCCCTCCATCCTTACCAACACTCAGTTCATTTCCCTTTCCCGCCCCTCCATCCTTACCAACACTCAGTTCATTTCCCTTTCCCGCCCCTCCATCCTTACCAACACTCAGTTAATTTCCCTTTCCCGCCCCTCCATCCTTACCAACACTCAGTTAATTTCCCTTTCCCGCCCCTCCAACCTTACCAACACTCAGTTCATTTCCCTTTCCCGCTCCTCCATCCTTACCAACACTCAGTTCATTTCCCTTTCCCACCCCTCCATCCTTACCAACACTCAGTTCATTTCCCTTTCCCGCCCCTCCATCCTTACCAACACTCAGTTCATTTCCCTTTCCCGCCCTCCATCCTTACCAACACTCAGTTCATTTCCCTTTCCCGCCCCTCCATCCTTACCAACACTCAGTTCATTTCCCTTTCCCGCCCCTCCATCCTAACCAACACTCAGTTCATTTCCCTTTCCCGCCCCTCCATCCTAACCAACACTCAGTTCATTTCCCTTTCCCGCCCCTCCATCCTTACCAACACTCAG
This sequence comes from Oncorhynchus keta, assembly GCF_023373465.1. NCBI lineage: Eukaryota > Metazoa > Chordata > Actinopteri > Salmoniformes > Salmonidae > Oncorhynchus > Oncorhynchus keta. The sequence continues at coordinate 335,934 of NW_026287536.1, read as the reverse complement.
TTCATTTCCCTTTCCTGCCCCTCCATCCTTACCAACACTCGGTTCATTTCCCTTTCCCACCCCTCCATCCTTACCAACACTCAGTTCATTTCCCTTTCCCGCCCCTCCATCCTTACCAACACTCAGTTCATTTCCCTTTCCCGCCCCTCCATCCTTACCAACACTCAGTTCATTTCCCTTTCCCGCCCCTCCATCCTTACCAACACTCAGTTAATTTCCCTTTCCCGCCCCTCCATCCTTACCAACACTCAGTTCATTTCCCTTTCCCGCCCCTCCATCCTTACCAACACTCAGTTCATTTCCCTTTCCCGCCCCTCCATCCTTACCAACACTCAGTTCATTTCCCTTTCCCGCCCCTCCATCCTTACCAACACTCAGTTCATTTCCCTTTCCCACCCCTCCATCCTTACCAACACTCAGTTCATTTCCCTTTCCCGCCCCTCCATCCTTACCAACACTCAGTTCATTTCCCTTTCCCGCCCCTCCAACCTTACCAACACTCAGTTCATTTCCCTTTCCCGCCCCTCCATCCTTACCAACACTCAGTTCATTTCCCTTTCCCGCCCCTCCATCCTTACCAACACTCAGTTCATTTCCCTTTCCCGCCCCTCCATCCTTACCAACACTCAGTTCATTTCCCTTTCCCGCCCCTCCATCCTTACCAACACTCAGTTCATTTCCCTTTCCCGCCCCTCCATCCTTACCAACACTCAGTTCATTTCCCTTTCCCGCCCCTCCAACCTTACCAACACTCAGTTCATTTCCCTTTCCCGCCCCTCCATTCTTACCAACACTCAGTTCATTTCCCTTTCCCGCCCCTCCAACCTTACCAGCACTCAGTTCATTTCCCTTTCCCGCCCCTCCAACCTTACCAACACTCAGTTCATTTCCCTTTCCCGCCCCTCCAACCTTACCAGCACTCAGTTCATTTCCCTTTCCCGCCCCTCCATTCTTACCAACACTCAGTTCATTTCCCTTTCCCGCCCCTCCAACCTTACCAACACTCAGTTCATTTCCCTTTCCCACCCCTCCATCCTTACCAGCACTCAGTTCATTTCCCTTTCCCACCCCTCCATCCTTACCAACACTCAGTTCATTTCCCTTTCCCGCCCCTCCAACCTTACCAACACTCAGTTCATTTCCCGCCCCTCCATTCTTACCAACACTCAGTTCATTTCCCTTTCCCGCCCCTCCAACCTTACCAACACTCAGTTCATTTCCCTTTCCCGCCCCTCCATTCTTACCAACACTCAGTTCATTTCCCTTTCCCACTCAGCCCCTCCATCCTTACCAACACTCAGTTCATTTCCCTTTCCCGCCCCTCCATCCTTACCAACACTCAGTTCATTTCCCTTTCCCACCCCTCCATCCTTACCAACACTCAGTTCATTTCCCTTTCCCGCCCCTCCATCCTTACCAACACTCAGTTCATTTCCCTTTCCCGCCCCTCCATCCTTACCAACACTCAGTTCATTTCCCTTTCCCGCCCCTCCATCCTTACCAACACTCAGTTCATTTCCCTTTCCCGCCCCTCCATCCTTACCAACACTCAGTTCATTTCCCTTTCCCACCCCTCCATCCTTACCAACACTCAGTTCATTTCCCTTTCCCGCCCCTCCAACCTTACCAACACTCAGTTCATTTCCCTTTCCCGCCCCTCCATCCTTACCAACACTCAGTTCATTTCCCTTTCCCGCCCCTCCATCCTTACCAACACTCAGTTCATTTCCCTTTCCCACCCCTCCATCCTTACCAACACTCAGTTCATTTCCCTTTCCCGCCCCTCCATCCTTACCAACACTCAGTTAATTTCCCTTTCCCGCCCCTCCATCCTTACCAACACTCAGTTCATTTCCCTTTCCCACCCCTCCATCCTTACCAACACTCAGTTCATTTCCCTTTGGAATGTTGAGCGGGTTATTCAACTGGATTTCTGTTTTGACTCTGACACTAGAAACAAACAAACAAAATGGAGAAAAATGACATTTCTCACCAGGTGATGTATTGACTAATAGCAGTTATAATTTAATTCATTTGAAAGACAAATTGAAATTTGTACATATTTTAGATTTAAGAGATGCATCTCAGAACAACAAACTCCTTTTATTCGTAACAGAATTAAACCGCATTCTTACTTTCTTTACAAAATATGCAGTATGTACAAGGACATTTACAAGCAACTATTAAGATTAAATAAAGGCTAACTGAAATAATAGCTATTCAGGGCAAAATGCCTGTTAAAAAGCAGATTAAAAACCATAACTATGACATGTGAATTCAGATGTGAGACAGAAGTCGTCCTTTAAGCAGAACCTGCAGGTGGATGAGATCATTATTGCTGTTTGAAATGTCTTAGCGGTAGAATCTAAAGCATTTGACAACCAAAAGCTTTCATTTAACCTGAGGAACAAAAACAACTAGAATTTGGGATGCAAGAAATTGATTTAGCTAATAAAAAAAAAAACATGATTTTGGGTGTAAATTAACAAAGCTCTCTGTCCTGTACTGGGTTTAAACAATGGAACCATGTTTATGCAGGTCATTTTGAGAGACAGGGAGAAAGCTGAATGACTGGCAGAGACAGGGAGAGACAGGGAGAGAGCTGAATGCCTGGCAGAGACAGGGAGAGAGCTGAATGCCTGGCAGAGACAGGGAGAGACAGGGAGAGAGCTGAATGCCTGGCAGAGACAGGGAGAGACAGGGAGAGAGCTGAATGCCTGGCAGAGACAGGGAGAGAGCTGAATGCCTGGCAGAGACAGGGAGAGACAGGGAGAGAGCTGAATGCCTGGCAGAGACAGGGAGAGACAGGGAGAGAGCTGAATGCCTGGCAGAGACAGGGAGAGAGCTGAATGCCTGGCAGAGACAGGGAGAGACAGGGAGAGACAGGGAGAGAGCTGAATGCCTGGCAGAGACAGGGAGAGACAGGGAGAAAGCTGAATGACTGGCAGAGACAGGGAGAGACAGGGAGAGAGCTGAATGCCTGGCAGAGACAGGGAGAGACAGGGAGAGAGCTGAATGACTGGCAGAGACAGGGAGAGAGCTGAATGCCTGGCAGAGACAGGGAGAGAGCTGAATGACTGGCAGAGACAGGGAGAAAGCTGAATGACTGGCAGAGACAGGGAGAGAGCTGAATGACTGGCAGAGACAGGGAGAAAGCTGAATGACTGGCAGAGACAGGGAGAGACAGGGAGAGACAGGGAGAGAGCTGAATGCCTGGCAGAGACAGGGAGAGACAGGGAGAGAGCTGAATGCCTGGCAGAGACAGGGAGAGACAGGGAGAAAGCTGAATGACTGGCAGAGACAGGGAGAGACAGGGAGAGAGCTGAATGCCTGGCAGAGACAGGGAGAGACAGGGAGAGAGCTGAATGCCTGGCAGAGACAGGGAGAGACAGGGAGAGAGCTGAATGCCTGGCAGAGACAGGGAGAGAGCTGAATGCCTGGCAGAGACAGAGCTGAATGCCTGGCAGAGACAGGGAGAGAGCTGAATGCCTGGCAGAGACAGGGAGAGAGCTGAATGCCTGGCAGAGACAGGGAGAGAGCTGAATGACTGGCAGAGACAGGGAGACAGGGAGAGAGCTGAATGCCTGGCAGAGACAGGGAGAGAGCTGAATGACTGGCAGAGACAGGGAGAGAGCTGAATGACTGGCAGAGACAGGGAGAGACAGGGAGAGAGCTGAATGCCTGGCAGAGACAGGGAGAGAGCTGAATGACTGGCAGAGACAGGGAGAGAGTGAATCCCTGCCATTGACCAGAGCCCTGTGGAAATATGACGACATTTGTGACCCAACCAGCGTGATTCTCTGTAGTGTTAAATATTCTCCAATATATTTACAGTAGAAACTAACTCCACCCAGTACTGCATTATGGAGCGATGTAGAGATCTTCCAGGACATGTCCCAAATCACACCCTATTCCATATATAGTGCACTACTTTAGAACAGGGTCCTATTCCCTATATAGTGCACTACTTTAGACCAGGGCCCTATTCCCTATATAGTGCACTACTTTAGAGCAGGGCCCTATTCCCTATATAGTGCACTACTTTAGAACAGGGTCCTATTCCCTATATAGTGCACTACTTTAGAGCAGGGCCCTATTCCCTATATAGTGCACTACTTTAGAACAGGGTCCTATTCCCTATATAGTGCACTACTTTAGAGCAGGGTCCTATTCCCTATATAGTGCACTACTTTAGACCAGGGTCCTATTCCCTATATAGTGCACTACTTTAGACCAGGGTCCTATTCCCTATATAGTGCACTACTGTAGAGCAGGGTCCTATTCCCTATATAGTGCACTACTTTAGACCAGCGCCCTATTCCATATATAGTGCACTACTTTAGAACAGGGTCCTATTCCCTATATAGTGCACTACTTTAGACCAGGATCCTATTCCCTATATAGTGCACTACTTTAGAACAGGGTCCTATTCCTATATAGTGCACTACTTTAGAACAGGGTCCTATTCCCTATATAGTGCACTACTTTAGAGCAGGGCCCTATTCCCTATATAGTGCACTACTTTAGACCAGGGTCCTATTCCCTATATAGTGCACTACTTTAGAACAGGGTCCTATTCCCTATATAGTGCACTACTTTAGACCAGGGCCCTATTCCCTATATAGTGCACTACTTTAGACCAGGGCCCTATTCCCTATATAGTGCACTACTTTAGAGGAGGGCCCTATTCCCTATATAGTGCACTACTTTAGACCAGCGCCCTATTCCATATATAGTGCACTACTTTAGAACAGGGTCATATTCCCTATATAGCGCACTACTTTAGACCAGGGCCCTCTTCCCTATATAGTGCACTACTTTAGAACAGGGCCCTATTCCCTATATAGTGCACTACTTTAGAACAGGGTCCTATTCCCTATATAGTGCACTACTTTAGACCAGGGCCCTATTCCCTATATAGTGCACTACTTTAGAGCAGGGCCCTATTCCCTATATAGTGCACTACTTTAGAACAGGGTCCTATTCCCTATATAGTGCACTACTTTAGAGCAGGGCGGATAGGGCTCGGGCGATTGGAGCCTATACTTCATGGCTCAGTCCCCTATCTGGGCCACTTCACCCAGTGAACATCAGTTTCCTGTCCAGTCTTCATCTGAGATGCCATCTTTACATTCCTTACATCACCGTGGTGATACAAATCACTGCACTCTCACTATATACAAAACATAGTAGGCTTTCAAAAATACATTTCAAACATTTCACTCTTTTTCTCAGTACTGACAGAGAAACTGTTTTAGCTTGATGTCTCGTGTGTGTGTGTGTGTGTGTGTGTGTGTGTCTTCTCTTTATTTACACGATGCATGGAATCTGGTGAAACTGAAAGGTGATGGCTGGTTGGTGTGTGTGTGTGTGTGTGTCTCTGTCTGTGTGTGTGTGTGTGTGTGTGTCTCTGTGTGTGTGTGTGTCTCTGTCTGTCTGTCTGTCTGTCTGTCCGTCTGTGTGTGTGTTCTAGGAGTGTTGAGACATGGCTGGTTGGTGTGTGTGTGTCTCTGTCCATCTGTGTGTGTGTTCTAGGAGTGTTGAGACATGGCTGGTTGGTGTGTGTGTGTCTCTGTCCATCTGTGTGTGTGTTCTAGGAGTGTTGAATCCCATTGACCAGGCTCCTCAGCTGTTTCACCACCGTCTCAATCAGCTTCTGTTTGTCTCGGTCATTCTTCCTGAACTGAGAAAATATGTTGTTCTTCTTACTGGTGTCCTTCATTCTGGAGGAGAGAGAGAGAGAGAGATGGAAGAGAGCAAAGGAGATAAAGAGAGATGGAGGGGGGAAGAGTGGAAGAGAGGGAATAGAGGGAGGGAGGGGGGAAGAGAGGGGAAGAGAGGGGAAGAGAGGGGAAGAGAGGGGAAGAGAGGGAAAGAGAGGGAAAGAGAGGGGAAGAGAGGGGATAGAGGGAGGGAGGGGGAAGAGAGGGGAAGAGAGGGAAAGAGAGGGAAAGAGAGGGAAAGAGGGGAAGGGAGGGGAGGGGAAGAGGGGAAGAGAGGGGAAAGAGGGGAAAAGAGGGGAAAGAGGGGAAGAGAGGGGGGAGAGGGGAAGAGAGAAGAGAGGAAGAGAGGGGAAGAGGGGAAGAGAGGGGAAAAGAGGGGAAGAGAGAGGAAGAGAGAGGAAGAGAGAGGAAGAGAGGGGAAGAGAGAGGAAGAGAGGGAGGGAGGGAGGGAGGGAGGGGGGAAGAGAGGGGAAGAGAGGGAGGGAGGAAGAGAGAGGAAGAGAGGGAGAAACATCAAACCACAGACTGTTGGATGGAGGAGCTGCAGGGTTTTGGCTTATTGCCCACTTAAAGAATAGAGACTGATTTGATTTGATAAATGACCCTTAACCCACTCGGTGTAAATGACCCTAACCCATACGGTGTTAATGACCCTAACCCATACGGTGTTAATGACCCTAACCCATACGGTGTTAATGACCCTAACCCATACGGTGTAAATAACCCTAACCCATACGGTGTTAATAACCCTAACCCATACGGTGTTAATGACCCTAACCCATACGGTGTTAATAACCCTAACCCATACGGTGTTAATGACCCTATACGGTGTTAATGACCCTAACCCATACGGTGTTAATGACCCTAACCCATACGGTGTTAATGACCCTAACCCATACGGTGTTAATGACCCTAACCCATACGGTGTTAATGACCCTAACCCATACGGTGTAAATGACCCTAACCCATACGGTGTAAATGACCCTAACCCATACGGTGTTAATGACCCTTGACCCATACGGTGTAAATGACCCTAACCCATACGGTGTTAATGACCCTAACCCATACGGTGTTAATGACCCTAACCCATACGGTGTAAATGACCCTAACCCATACGGTGTAAATGACCCTAACCCATACGGTGTTAATGACCCTTGACCCATACGGTGTTAATGACCCTTGACCCATACGGTGTAAATGACCCTAACCCATACGGTGTTAATGACCCTAACCCATACGGTGTTAATGACCCTAACCCATACGGTGTAAATGACCCTAACCCATACGGTGTTAATGACCCTAACCCATACGGTGTTAATGACCCTAACCCATACGGTGTTAATGACCCTAACCCATACGGTGTTAATGACCCTAACCCATACGGTGTTAATGACCCTAACCCATACGGTGTTAATGACCCTAACCCATACGGTGTTAATGACCCTAACCCATACGGTGTAAATAACCCTAACCCATACGGTGTTAATGACCCTAACCCATACGGTGTTAATGACCCTAACCCATACGGTGTTAATGACCCTAACCCATACGGTGTTAATGACCCTAACCCATACGGTGTTAATGACCCTAACCCATACGGTGTTAATGACCCTAACCCATACGGTGTTAATGACCCTAACCCATACGGTGTTAATGACCCTAACCCATACGGTGTAAATGACCCTAACCCATACGGTGTAAATGACCCTAACCCATACGGTGTAAATGACCCTAACCCATACGGTGTAAATGACCCTAACCCATACGGTGTTAATGACCCTAACCCATACGGTGTTAATGACCCTAACCCATACGGTGACCCTAACCCATACGTTAATGACCCTAACCCATACGGTGTAAATGACCCTAACCCATACGGTGTAAATGACCCTAACCCATACGGTGTTAATGACCCTTGACCCATACGGTGTAAATGACCCTAACCCATACGGTGTTAATGACCCTAACCCATACGGTGTTAATGACCCTAACCCATACGGTGTAAATGACCCTAACCCATACGGTGTTAATGACCCTAACCCATACGGTGTTAATGACCCTAACCCATACGGTGTTAATGACCCTAACCCATACGGTGTTAATGACCCTAACCCATACGGTGTTAATGACCCTAACCCATACGGTGTTAATGACCCTAACCCATACGGTGTTAATGACCCTAACCCATACGGTGTAAATGACCCTAACCCATACGGTGTAAATGACCCTAACCCATACGGTGTTAATGACCCTAACCCATACGGTGTTAATGACCCTAACCCATACGGTGTTAATGACCCTAACCCATACGGTGTTAATGACCCTAACCCATACGGTGTTAATGACCCTAACCCATACGGTGTTAATGACCCTAACCCATACGGTGTAAATGACCCTAACCCATACGGTGTAAATGACCCTAACCCATACGGTGTTAATGACCCTAACCCATACGGTGTTAATGACCCTAACCCATACGGTGTTAATGACCCTAACCCATACGGTGTTAATGACCCTAACCCATACGGTGTTAATGACCCTAACCCATACGGTGTAAATGACCCTAACCCATACGGTGTTAATGACCCTAACCCATACGGTGTTAATGACCCTAACCCATACGGTGTTAATGACCCTAACCCATACGGTGTTAATGACCCTAACCCATACGGTGTTAATGACCCTAACCCATACGGTGTAAATGACCCTAACCCATACGGTGTAAATGACCCTAACCCATACGGTGTAAATGACCCTAACCCATACGGTGTAAATGACCCTAACCCATACGGTGTAAATGACCCTTAACCCATACGGTGTTAATGACCCTAACCCATACGGTGTTAATGACCCTAACCCATACGGTGTAAATGACCCTAACCCATACGGTGTTAATGACCCTAACCCATACGGTGTAAATGACCCTAACCAATACGGTGTAAATGACCCTAACCCATACGGTGTAAATGACCCTAACCCATACGGTGTTAATGACCCTAACCCATACGGTGTTAATGACCCTTGACCCATACGGTGTAAATGACCCTTGACCCATACGGTGTTAATGACCCTAACCCATACGGTGTTAATGACCCTAACCCATACGGTGTAAATGACCCTAACCCATACGGTGTAAATGACCCTAACCCATACGGTGTAAATGACCCTAACCCATACGGTGTAAATGACCCTAACCCATACGGTGTAAATGACCCTAACCCATACGGTGTTAATGACCCTAACCCATACGGTGTTAATGACCCTAACCCATACGGTGTTAATGACCCTAACCCATACGGTGTTAATGACCCTAACCCATACGGTGTTAATAACCCTAACCCATACGGTGTTAATGACCCTAACCCATACGGTGTTAATGACCCTAACCCATACGGTGTTAATGACCCTAACCCATACGGTGTTAATGACCCTAACCCATACGGTGTTAATGACCCTAACCCATACGGTGTTAATGACCCTAACCCATACGGTGTAAATGACCCTAACCCATACGGTGTAAATGACCCTAACCCATACGGTGTAAATGACCCTAACCCATACGGTGTTAATGACCCTTAACCCATACGGTGTAAATGACCCTTGACCCATACGGTGTTAATGACCCTAACCCATACGGTGTTAATGACCCTAACCCATACGGTGTAAATGACCCTAACCCATACGGTGTAAATGACCCTTACCCATACGGTGTAAATGACCCTAACCCATACGGTGTTAATGACCCTTAACCCATACGGTGTAAATGACCCTTGACCCATACGGTGTTAATGACCCTTAACCCATACGGTGTTAATGACCCTAACCCATACGGTGTTAATGACCCTAACCATACGGTGTAAATAACCCTAACCCATACGGTGTAAATGACCCTAACCCATACGGTGTAAATGACCCTAACCCATACGGTGTAAATGACCCTAACCCATACGGTGTAAATGACCCTAACCCATACGGTGTTAATGACCCTAACCCATACGGTGTTAATGACCCTAACCCATACGGTGTAAATGACCCTAACCCATACGGTGTAAATGACCCTAACCCATACGGTGTTAATGACCCTAACCCATACGGTGTAAATGACCCTAACCCATACGGTGTTAATGACCCTAACCCATACGGTGTTAATGACCCTAACCCATACGGTGTAAATGACCCTAACCCATACGGTGTTAATGACCCTAACCCATACGGTGTTAATGACCCTAACCCATACGGTGTAAATGACCCTAACCCATACGGTGTAAATGACCCTAACCCATACGGTGTAAATGACCCTTAACCCATACGGTGTTAATGACCCTAACCCATACGGTGTAAATGACCCTAACCCATACGGTGTTAATGACCCTAACCCATACGGTGTAAATGACCCTAACCCATACGGTGTTAATGACCCTAACCCATACGGTGTAAATGACCCTAACCCATACGGTGTAAATGACCCTAACCCATACGGTGTTAATGACCCTAACCCATACGGTGTTAATGACCCTAACCCATACGGTGTAAATGACCCTAACCCATACGGTGTAAATGACCCTAACCCATACGGTGTAAATGACCCTAACCCATACGGTGTAAATGACCCTAACCCATACGGTGTAAATGACCCTAACCCATACGGTGTAAATGACCCTAACCCATACGGTGTTAATGACCCTAACCCATACGGTGTTAATGACCCTTGACCCATACGGTGTAAATGACCCTTGACCCATACGGTGTAAATGACCCTAACCCATACGGTGTTAATGACCCTAACCCATACGGTGTAAATGACCCTAACCCATACGGTGTTAATGACCCTAACCCATACGGTGTAAATGACCCTAACCCATACGGTGTTAATGACCCTAACCCATACGGTGTTAATGACCCTAACCCATACGGTGTTAATGACCCTAACCCATACGGTGTAAATGACCCTAACCCATACGGTGTAAATGACCCTAACCCATACGGTGTAAATGACCCTAACCCATACGGTGTTAATGACCCTAACCCATACGGTGTTAATGACCCTAACCCATACGGTGTTAATGACCCTAACCCATACGGTGTAAATGACCCTAACCCATACGGTGTAAATGACCCTAACCCATACGGTGTAAATGACCCTAACCCATACGGTGTAAATGACCCTAACCCATACGGTGTTAATGACCCTAACCCATACGGTGTAAATGACCCTTAACCCATACGGTGTTAATGACCCTAACCCATACGGTGTTAATGACCCTAACCCATACGGTGTAAATGACCCTAACCCATACGGTGTAAATGACCCTTACCCATACGGTGTAAATGACCCTAACCCATACGGTGTAAATGACCCTTACCCATACGGTGTAAATGACCCTAACCCATACGGTGTTAATGACCCTAACCCATACGGTGTAAATGACCCTAACCCATACGGTGTAAATGACCCTTGACCCATACGGTGTAAATGACCCTAACCCATACGGTGTTAATGACCCTAACCCATACGGTGTTAATGACCCTAACCCATACGGTGTAAATGACCCTAACCCATACGGTGTAAATGACCCTAACCCATACGGTGTTAATGACCCTAACCCATACGGTGTAAATGACCCTAACCCATACGGTGTAAATGACCCTAACCCATACGGTGTTAATGACCCTAACCCATACGGTGTTAATGACCCTAACCCATACGGTGTAAATGACCCTAACCCATACGGTGTAAATGACCCTAACCCATACGGTGTTAATGACCCTAACCCATACGGTGTAAATGACCCTAACCCATACGGTGTAAATGACCCTAACCCATACGGTGTAAATGACCCTAACCCATACGGTGTAAATGGCCCTAACCCATACGGTGTTAATGGCCCTAACCCATATGGTGTTAATGACCCTAACCCATACGGTGTTAATGACCCTAACCCATACGGTGTTAATGACCCTAACCCATACGGTGTTAATGACCCTAACCCATACGGTGTAAATGACCCTTGAACCCATACGGTGTAAATGACCCTTAACCCATACGGTATAAATGACCCTAACCCATACGGTGTTAATGACCCTAACCCATACGGTGTTAATGACCCTAACCCATACGGTGTAAATGACCCTAACCCATACGGTGTAAATAACCCTAACCCATACGGTGTTAATGACCCCCTAACCCATACGGTGTAAATGACCCTAACCCATACGGTGTTAATGACCCTAACCCATAACCCATACGGTGTAAATGACCCTAACCCATACGGTGTAAATGACCCTAACCCATACGGTGTTAATGACCCTTAACCCATACGGTGTTAATGACCCTAACCCATACGGTGTTAATGACCCTAACCCATACGGTGTTAATGACCCTAACCCATACGGTGTTAATGAACCCATAACCCATACGGTGTTAATGACCCTTAACCCATACGGTGTTAATGACCCTAACCCATACGGTGTAAATGACCCTAACCCATACGGTGTTAATGACCCTAACCCATACGGTGTAAATGACCCTAACCCATACGGTGTAAATGACCCTAACCCATACGGTGTAAATGACCCTAACCCATACGGTGTAAATGACCCTAACCCATACGGTGTTAATGACCCTAACCCATACGGTGTTAATGACCCTAACCCATACGGTGTAAATGACCCTAACCCATACGGTGTAAATGACCCTAACCCATACGGTGTAAATGACCCTAACCCATACGGTGTTAATGACCCTAACCCATACGGTGTTAATGACCCTAACCCATACGGTGTTAATGACCCTAACCCATACGGTGTTAATGACCCTAACCCATACGGTGTTAATGACCCTAACCCATACGGTGTAAATGACCCCATACGGTGACCCATACGGTGTAAATGACCCTTGACCCATACGGTGTAAATGACCCTAACCCATACGGTGTTAATGACCCTAACCCATACGGTGTTAATGACCCTAACCCATACGGTGTAAATGACCCTAACCCATACGGTGTAAATGACCCGGTAAAATGACCCATACGGTGTTAATGACCCTAACCCATACGGTGTAAATGACCCTAACCCATACGGTGTTAATGACCCTAACCCACACGGTGTTAATGAATGACCCTAACCCATACGGTGTTAATGACCCTAACCCATACGGTGTTAATGACCCTTAACCCATACGGTGTTAATGACCCTAACCCATACGGTGTTAATGACCCTAACCCATACGGTGTTAATGACCCTAACCCATACGGTGTTAATGACCCTAACCCATACGGTGTAAATGACCCTAACCCATACGGTGTTAATGACCCTAACCCATACGGTGTTAATGACCCTAACCCATACGGTGTTAATGACCCTTAACCCATACGGTGTTAATGACCCTTAACCCATACGGTGTTAATGACCCTAACCCATACGGTGTAAATGACCCTTAACCCATACGGTGTAAATGACCCTTAACCCATACGGTGTAAATGACCCTAACCCATACGGTGTAAATGACCCTAACCCATACGGTGTTAATGACCCTTGACCCATACGGTGTAAATGACCCTAACCCATACGGTGTAAATGACCCTAACCCATACGGTGTTAATGACCCTTGACCCATACGGTGTAAATGACCCTAACCCATACGGTGTAAATGACCCTAACCCATACGGTGTTAATGACCCTAACCCATACGGTGTAAATGACCCTAACCCATACGGTGTAAATGACCCTAACCCATACGGTGTTAATGACCCTAACCCATACGGTGAATATGTTAACGGTGTTAATGACCCTAACCCATACGGTGTAAATGACCCTAACCCATACGGTGTAAATGACCCTAACCCATACGGTGTTAATGACCCTAACCCATACGGTGTAAATGACCCTAACCCATACGATGTAAATGACCCTAACCCATACGGTGTTAATAACCCTAACCCATACGGTGTTAATGACCCTAACCCATACGATGTAAATGACCCTAACCCATACGGTGTTAATAACCCTAACCCATACGGTGTTAATGACCCTAACCCATACGATGTAAATGACCCTAACCCATACGGTGTTAATAACCCTAACCCATACGGTGTTAATGACCCTAACCCATACGGTGTTAATGACCCTAACCCATACGGTGTTAATAACCCTAACCCATACGGTGTTAATGACCCTAACCCATACGGTGTTAATAACCCTAACCCATACGGTGTTAATGACCCTAACCCATACGGTGTTAATGACCCTAACCCATACGGTGTTAATGACCCTAACCCATACGGTGTTAATAACCCTAACCCATACGGTGTTAATGACCCTAACCCACACGGTGTTAATGACCCTAACCCATACGGTGTTAATGACCCTAACCCATACGGTGTTAATGACCCTAACCCATACGGTGTAAATGACCCTAACCCAATGGACACCAGACTATGGGAAGAAACAAATAAGCCAGAATGTGTAACATACCCCCTGTAGACTCTGCATGGTAGAGGATCAAAGATCAAGTAGACAAGAGAAAAAGAAAGTGAATATGTAGATTACAGATACAGACTAAGAGGTCTAGTAGTGTATATGTAGATAACAGATACAGACTAAGAGGTCTAGTAGTGAATATGTAGATATGTAGATAACAGATACAGACTAAGAGGTCTAGTAGTGAATATGTAGATTACAGATACAGACTAAGAGGTCTAGTAGTGAATATGTAGACAACAGATACAGACTAAGAGGTCTAGTAGTGAATATGTAGATAACAGATACAGACTAAGAGGTCTAGTAGTGAATATGTAGATAACAGATACAGACTAAGAGGTCTAGTAGTGAATATGTAGATTACAGATACAGACTAAGAGGTCTAGTAGTGAATATGTAGATATGTAGATAACAGATACAGACTAAGAGGTCTAGTAGTGAATATGTAGATTACAGATACAGACTAAGAGGTCTAGTAGTGAATATGTAGATTACAGATACAGACTAAGAGGTCTAGTAGTGAATATGTAGATTACAGATACAGACTAAGAGGTCTAGTAGTGAATATGTAGATAACAGATACAGACTAAGAGGTCTAGTAGTGAATATGTAGATAACAGATACAGACTAAGAGGTCTAGTAGTGAATATGTAGATTACAGATACAGACTAAGAGGTCTAGTAGTGAATATGTAGATAACAGATACAGACTAAGAGGTCTAGTAGTGAATATGTAGATTACAGATACAGACTAAGAGGTCTAGTAGTGAATATGTAGATTACAGATACAGACTAAGAGGTCTAGTAGTGAATATGTAGATAACAGATACAGACTAAGAGGTCTAGTAGTGAATATGTAGATTACAGATACAGACTAAGAGGTCTAGTAGTGAATATGTAGATAACAGATACAGACTAAGAGGTCTAGTAGTGAATATGTAGATAACAGATACAGACTAAGAGGTCTAGTAGTGAATATGTAGATATGTAGATAACAGATACAGACTAAGAGGTCTAGTAGTGAATATGTAGATTACAGATACAGACTAAGAGGTCTAGTAGTGAATATGTAGATAACAGATACAGACTAAGAGGTCTAGTAGTGAATATGTAGATAACAGATACAGACTAAGAGGTCTAGTAGTGAATATGTAGATAACAGATACAGACTAAGAGGTCTAGTAGTGAATATGTAGATTACAGATACAGACTAAGAGGTCTAGTAGTGAATATGTAGATTACAGATACAGACTAAGAGGTCTAGTAGTGAATATGTAGATTACAGATACAGACTAAGAGGTCTAGTAGTGAATATGTAGATAACAGATACAGACTAAGAGGTCTAGTAGTGAATATGTAGATAACAGATACAGACTAAGAGGTCTAGTAGTGAATATGTAGATTACAGATACAGACTAAGAGGTCTAGTAGTGAATATGTAGATAACAGATACAGACTAAGAGGTCTAGTAGTGAATATGTAGATAACAGATACAGAATAAGAGGTCTAGTAGTGAATATGTAGATAACAGATACAGACTAAGAGGTCTAGTAGTAAGAATCTAGTAGTGAATATGTAGATTACAGATACAGACTAAGAGGTCTAGTAGTGAATATGTAGATTACAGATACAGACTAAGAGGTCTAGTAGTGAATATGTAGATTACAGATACAGACTAAGAGGTCTAGTAGTGAATATGTAGATTACAGATACAGACTAAGAGGTCTAGTAGTGAATATGTAGATTACAGATACAGACTAAGAGGTCTAGTAGTGAATATGTAGATAAGATACAGATACAGACTAAGAGGTCTAGTAGTGAATATGTAGATAACAGATACAGACTAAGAGGTCTAGTAGTGAATATGTAGATTACAGATACAGACTAAGACTAAGGTCTAGTAGTGAATATGTAGATAACAGATACAGACTAAGAGGTCTGAGTAGTGAATATGTAGATTACAGATACAGTAGTGAATATGTAGATTACAGATACAGACTAAGAGGTCTAGTAGTGAATATGTAGATTACAGATACAGACTAAGAGGTCTAGTAGTGAATATGTAGATAACAGATACAGACTAAGAGGTCTAGTAGTGAATATGTAGATTACAGATACAGACTAAGAGGTCTAGTAGTGAATATGTAGATACAGATACAGACTAAGACTAAGGTCTAGTAGTGAATATGTAGATAACAGATACAGACTAAGAGGTCTAGTAGTGAATATGTAGATATCTAGTAGATATAGATAGATACAGACTAAGAGGTCTAGTAGTGAATATGTAGATTACAGATACAGACTAAGAGGTCTAGTAGTGAATATGTAGATAACAGATACAGACTAAGAGGTCTAGTAGTGAATATGTAGATAACAGATACAGATTAAGAGGTCTAGTAGTGAATATGTAGATTACAGATACAGACTAAGAGGTCTAGTAGTGAATATGTAGATTACAGATACAGACTAAGAGGTCTAGTAGTGAATATGTAGATTACAGATACAGACTAAGAGGTCTAGTAGTGAATATGTAGATAACAGATACAGACTAAGAGGTCTAGTAGTGAATATGTAGATTACAGATACAGACTAAGAGGTCTAGTAGTGAATATGTAGATAACAGATACAGACTAAGAGGTCTAGTAGTGAATATGTAGATAACAGATACAGATTAAGAGGTCTAGTAGTGAATATGTAGATTACAGATACAGACTAAGAGGTCTAGTAGTGAATATGTAGATTACAGATACAGACTAAGAGGTCTAGTAGTGAATATGTAGATTACAGATACAGACTAAGAGGTCTAGTAGTGAATATGTAGATATACAGACTAGATTACAGATACAGACTAAGAGGTCTAGTAGTGAATATGTAGATAACAGATACAGACTAAGAGGTCTAGTAGTGAATATGTAGATTACAGATACAGACTAAGAGGTCTAGTAGTGAATATGTAGATTACAGATACAGACTAAGAGGTCTAGTAGTGAATATGTAGATAACAGATACAGACTAAGAGGTCTAGTAGTGAATATGTAGATATACAGATACAGACTAAGAGGTCTAGATGAATATGTAGATAACAGACTAAGAGGTCTAGTAGTGAATATGTAGATTACAGATACAGACTAAGAGGTCTAGTAGTGAATATGTAGATTACAGATACAGACTAAGAGGTCTAGTAGTGAATATGTAGATAATATGTAGATTACAGATACAGACTAAGAGGTCTAGTAGTGAATATGTAGATATGTAGATTAAGAGGTCAGATACAGACTAAGAGGTCTAGTAGTGAATATGTAGATGACAGATACAGACTAAGAGGTCTAGTAGTGAATATGTAGATAACAGATACAGACTAAGAGGTCTAGTAGTGAATATGTAGATTACAGATACAGACTAAGAGGTCTAGTAGTGAATATGTAGATAACAGATACAGACTAAGAGGTCTAGTAGTGAATATGTAGATTACAGATACAGACTAAGAGGTCTAGTAGTGAATATGTAGATAACAGATACAGACTAAGAGGTCTAGTAGTGAATATGTAGATAACAGATACAGACTAAGAGGTCTAGTAGTGAATATGTAGATTACAGATACAGACTAAGAGGTCTAGTAGTGAATATGTAGATTACAGATACAGACTAAGAGGTCTAGTAGTGAATATGTAGATACAGATACAGACTAAGAGGTCTAGAGTGAATATGTAGATAACAGATAAGACTAAGAGGTCTAGTAGTGAATATGTAGATATGTAGACAGATACAGACTAAGAGGTCTAGTAGTGAATATGTAGATAACAGATACAGACTAAGAGGTCTAGTAGTGAATATGTAGATTACAGATACAGACTAAGAGGTCTAGTAGTGAATATGTAGATTACAGATACAGACTAAGAGGTCTAGTAGTGAATATGTAGATTACAGATACAGACTAAGAGGTCTAGTAGTGAATATGTAGATTACAGATACAGACTAAGAGGTCTAGTAGTGAATATGTAGATTACAGATACAGACTAAGAGGTCTAGTAGTGAATATGAGATATGATAGACTAAGAGGTCTACAGATACAGACTAAGAGGTCTAGTAGTGAATATGTAGATAACAGATACAGATTAAGAGGTCTAGTAGTGAATATGTAGATTACAGATACAGACTAAGAGGTCTAGTGTGAATATGTAGATAACAGATACAGACTAAGAGGTCTAGTAGTGAATATGTAGATATGTAGATAACAGATACAGACTAAGAGGTCTAGTAGTGAATATGTAGATTACAGATACAGACTAAGAGGTCTAGTAGTGAATATGTAGATAACAGATACAGACTAAGAGGTCTAGTAGTGAATATGTAGATAACAGATACAGACTAAGAGGTCTAGTAGTGAATATGTAGATTACAGATACAGACTAAGAGGTCTAGTAGTGAATATGTAGATAACAGATACAGACTAAGAGGTCTAGTAGTGAATATGTAGATAACAGATACAGACTAAGAGGTCTAGTGAATATGTAGATTACAGATACAGACTAAGAGGTCTAGTAGTGAATATGTAGATTACAGATACAGACTAAGAGGTCTAGTAGTGAATATGACTAGATAATATGTAGATACAGATACAGACTAAGAGGTCTAGTAGTGAATATGTAGATTACAGATACAGACTAAGAGGTCTAGTAGTGAATATGTAGATAACAGATACAGACTAAGAGGTCTAGTAGTGAATATGTAGATTACAGATACAGACTAAGAGGTCTAGTAGTGAATATGTAGATAACAGATACAGACTAAGAGGTCTAGTAGTGAATATGTAGATAACAGATACAGACTAAGAGGTCTAGTAGTGAATATGTAGATAACAGATACAGACTAAGAGGTCTAGTAGTGAATATGTAGATTACAGATACAGACTAAGAGGTCTAGTAGTGAATATGTAGATAACAGATACAGACTAAGAGGTCTAGTAGTGAATATGTAGATAACAGATACAGACTAAGAGGTCTAGTAGTGAATATGTAGATACAGATACAGATACAGACTAAGAGGTCTAGTAGTGAATATGTAGATTACAGATACAGACTAAGAGGTCTAGTAGTGAATATGTAGATTACAGATACAGACTAAGAGGTCTAGTAGTGAATATGTAGATAACAGATACAGACTAAGAGGTCTAGTAGTGAATATGTAGATTACAGATACAGACTAAGAGGTCTAGTAGTGAATATGTAGATAACAGATACAGACTAAGAGGTCTAGTAGTGAATATGTAGATAACAGATACAGACTAAGAGGTCTAGTAGTGAATATGTAGTAGATATGTAGATGAATATGTAGATTACAGATACAGACTAAGAGGTCTAGTAGTGAATATGTAGATTACAGATACAGACTAAGAGGTCTAGTAGTGAATATGTAGATAACAGATACAGACTAAGAGGTCTAGTAGTGAATATGTAGATAACAGATACAGACTAAGAGGTCTAGTAGTGAATATGTAGATTACAGATACAGACTAAGAGGTCTAGTAGTGAATATGTAGATTACAGATACAGACTAAGAGGTCTAGTAGTGAATATGACTAGATTACAGATACAGACTAAGAGGTCTAGTAGTGAATATGTAGATAACAGATACAGACTAAGAGGTCTAGTAGTGAATATGTAGATTACAGATACAGACTAAGAGGTCTAGTAGTGAATATGTAGATTACAGATACAGACTAAGAGGTCTAGTAGTGAATATGTAGATAACAGATACAGACTAAGAGGTCTAGTAGTGAATATGTAGATTACAGATACAGACTAAGAGGTCTAGTAGTGAATATGTAGATTACAGATACAGACTAAGAGGTCTAGTAGTGAATATGTAGATTACAGATACAGACTAAGAGGTCTAGTAGTGAATATGTAGATATACAGACTAAGAGGTCTAGTAGTGAATATGTAGATAACAGATACAGACTAAGAGGTCTAGTAGTGAATATGTAGATAACAGATACAGACTAAGAGGTCTAGTAGTGAATATGTAGATAACAGATACAGACTAAGAGGTCTAGTAGTGAATATGTAGATTACAGATACAGACTAAGAGGTCTAGTAGTGAATATGTAGATAACAGATACAGACTAAGAGGTCTAGTAGTGAATATGTAGATATGTAGATAACAGATACAGACTAAGAGGTCTAGTAGTGAATATGTAGATTACAGATACAGACTAAGAGGTCTAGTAGTGAATATGTAGATTACAGATACAGACTAAGAGGTCTGGTAGTGAATATGTAGATTACAGATACAGACTAAGAGGTCTAGTAGTGAATATGTAGATAACAGATACAGACTAAGAGGTCTAGTAGTGAATATGTAGATAACAGATACAGACTAAGAGGTCTAGTAGTGAATATGTAGATTACAGATACAGACTAAGAGGTCTAGTAGTGAATATGTAGATTACAGATACAGACTAAGAGGTCTAGTAGTGAATATGTAGATAACAGATACAGACTAAGAGGTCTAGTAGTGAATATGTAGATAACAGATACAGACTAAGAGGTCTAGTAGTGAATATGTAGATTACAGATACAGACTAAGAGGTCTAGTAGTGAATATGTAGATATGTAGATAACAGATACAGACTAAGAGGTCTAGTAGTGAATATGTAGATTACAGATACAGACTAAGAGGTCTAGTAGTGAATATGTAGATAACAGATACAGACTAAGAGGTCTAGTAGTGAATATGTAGATAACAGATACAGACTAAGAGGTCTAGTAGTGAATATGTAGATAACAGATACAGACTAAGAGGTCTAGTAGTGAATATGTAGATAACAGATACAGACTAAGAGGTCTAGTAGTGAATATGTAGATTACAGATACAGACTAAGAGGTCTAGTAGTGAATATGTAGATAACAGATACAGACTAAGAGGTCTAGTAGTGAATATGTAGATTACAGATACAGACTAAGAGGTATAGTAGTGAATATGTAGATAACAGATACAGACTAAGAGGTCTAGTAGTGAATATGTAGATTACAGATACAGACTAAGAGGTCTAGTAGTGAATATGTAGATAACAGATACAGACTAAGAGGTCTAGTAGTGAATATGTAGATTACAGATACAGACTAAGAGGTCTAGTAGTGAATATGTAGATTACAGATACAGACTAAGAGGTCTAGTAGTGAATATGTAGATAACAGATACAGACTAAGAGGTCTAGTAGTGAATATGTAGATTACAGATACAGACTAAGAGGTCTAGTAGTGAATATGTAGATATGTAGATAACAGATACAGACTAAGAGGTCTAGTAGTGAATATGTAGATAACAGATACAGACTAAGAGGTCTAGTAGTGAATATGTAGATTACAGATACAGACTAAGAGGTCTAGTAGTGAATATGTAGATAACAGATACAGACTAAGAGGTCTAGTAGTGAATATGTAGATTACAGATACAGACTAAGAGGTCTAGTAGTGAATATGTAGATAACAGATACAGACTAAGAGGTCTAGTAGTGAATATGTAGATTACAGATACAGACTAAGAGGTCTAGTAGTGAATATGTAGATAACAGATACAGACTAAGAGGTCTAGTAGTGAATATGTAGATAACAGATACAGACTAAGAGGTCTAGTAGTGAATATGTAGATATGTAGATAACAGATACAGACTAAGAGGTCTAGTAGTGAATATGTAGATAACAGATACAGACTAAGAGGTCTAGTAGTGAATATGTAGATAACAGATACAGACTAAGAGGTCTAGTAGTGAATATGTAGATAACAGATACAGACTAAGAGGTCTAGTAGTGAATATGTAGACTACAGATACAGACTAAGAGGTATAGTAGTGAATATGTAGATTACAGATACAGACTAAGAGGTCTAGTAGTGAATATGTAGATGACAGATACAGACTAAGAGGTCTAGTAGTGAATATGTAGATTACAGATACAGACTAAGAGGTCTAGTAGTGAATATGTAGATATGTAGATAACAGATACAGACTAAGAGGTCTAGTAGTGAATATGTAGATTACAGATACAGACTAAGAGGTCTAGTAGTGAATATGTAGATAACAGATACAGACTAAGAGGTCTAGTAGTGAATATGTAGATAACAGATACAGACTAAGAGGTCTAGTAGTGAATATGTAGATTACAGATACAGACTAAGAGGTCTAGTAGTGAATATGTAGATTACAGATACAGACTAAGAGGTCTAGTAGTGAATATGTAGATTACAGATACAGACTAAGAGGTCTAGTAGTGAATATGTAGATAACAGATACAGACTAAGAGGTCTAGTAGTGAATATGTAGATTACAGATACAGACTAAGAGACTAAGTCTAGTAGTGAATATGTAGATAACAGATACAGACTAAGAGGTCTAGTAGTGAATATGTAGATATGTAGATTACAGATACAGACTAAGAGGTCTAGTAGTGAATATGTAGATACAGATACAGACTAAGAGGTCTAGTAGTGAATATGTAGATATACAGACTAGATTACAGATAGTGAGACTAAGAGGTCTAGTAGTGTATATGTAGATAACAGATACAGACTAAGAGGTCTAGTAGTGAATATGTAGATTACAGATACAGACTAAGAGGTCTAGTAGTGAATATGTAGATAACAGATACAGACTAAGAGGTCTAGTAGTGAATATGTAGATTACAGATACAGACTACAGACTAAGAGGTCTAGTAGTGAATATGTAGATAACAGATACAGACTAAGAGGTCTAGTAGTGAATATGTAGATTACAGATACAGACTAAGAGGTCTAGTAGTGAATATGTAGATAACAGATACAGACTAAGAGGTCTAGTAGTGAATATGTAGATAACAGATACAGACTAAGAGGTCTAGTAGTGAATATGTAGATTACAGATACAGACTAAGAGGTCTAGTAGTGAATATGTAGATAACAGATACAGACTAAGAGGTCTAGTAGTGAATATGTAGATATGTAGATAACAGATACAGACTAAGAGGTCTAGTAGTGAATATGTAGATTACAGATACAGACTAAGAGGTCTAGTAGTGAATATGTAGATAACAGATACAGACTAAGAGGTCTAGTAGTGAATATGTAGATTACAGATACAGACTAAGAGGTCTAGTAGTGAATATGTAGATAACAGATACAGACTAAGAGGTCTAGTAGTGAATATGTAGACTACAGATACAGACTAAGAGTTCTAGTAGTGAATATGTAGATTACAGATACAGACTAAGAGGTCTAGTAGTGAATATGTAGATTACAGATACAGACTAAGAGGTCTAGTAGTGAATATGTAGATTACAGATACAGACTAAGAGGTCTAGTAGTGAATATGTAGATTACAGATACAGACTAAGAGGTCTAGTAGTGAATATGTAGATAACAGATACAGACTAAGAGGTCTAGTAGTGAATATGTAGACTACAGATACAGACTAAGAGTTCTAGTAGTGAATATGTAGATTACAGATACAGACTAAGAGGTCTAGTAGTGAATATGTAGATTACAGATACAGACTAAGAGGTCTAGTAGTGAATATGTAGATAACAGATACAGACTAAGAGGTCTAGTAGTGAATATGTAGATTACAGATACAGACTAAGAGGTCTAGTAGTGAATATGTAGATAACAGATACAGACTAAGAGGTCTAGTAGTGAATATGTAGATAACAGATACAGACTAAGAGGTCTAGTAGTGAATATGTAGATAACAGATACAGACTAAGAGGTCTAGTAGTGAATATGTAGATATGTAGATAACAGATACAGACTAAGAGGTCTAGTAGTGAATATGTAGATAACAGATACAGACTAAGAGGTCTAGTAGTGAATATGTAGATAACAGATACAGACTAAGAGGTCTAGTAGTGAATATGTAGATAACAGATACAGACTAAGAGGTCTAGTAGTGAATATGTAGATTACAGATACAGACTAAGAGGTCTAGTAGTGAATATGTAGACTACAGATACAGACTAAGAGGTCTAGTAGTGAATATGTAGATAACAGATACAGACTAAGAGGTCTAGTAGTGAATATGTAGATATGTAGATTACAGATACAGACTAAGAGGTCTAGTAGTGAATATGTAGACTACAGATACAGACTAAGAGGTCTAGTAGTGAATATGTAGATAACAGATACAGACTAAGAGGTCTAGTAGTGAATATGTAGATATGTAGATTACAGATACAGACTAAGAGGTCTAGTAGTGAATATGTAGATATGTAGATTACAGATACAGACTAAGAGGTCTAGTAGTGAATATGTAGATATGTAGATTACAGATACAGACTAAGAGGTCTAGTAGTGAATATGTAGATGACAGATACAGACTAAGAGGTCTAGTAGTGAATATGTAGATACAGATACAGACTAAGAGGTCTAGTAGTGAATATGTAGATTACAGATACAGACTAAGAGGTCTAGTAGTGAATATGTAGATAACAGATACAGACTAAGAGGTCTAGTAGTGAATATGTAGATAACAGATACAGACTAAGAGGTCTAGTAGTGAATATGTAGATTACAGATACAGACTAAGAGGTCTAGTAGTGAATATGTAGATAACAGATACAGACTAAGAGGTCTAGTAGTGAATATGTAGATTACAGATACAGACTAATAGGTCTAGTAGTGAATATGTAGATTACAGATACAGACTAAGAGGTCTAGTAGTGAATATGTAGATAACAGACACAGGCCAGACTGACAGTAGAACTACAAACTGACTACACATTGAGTAGAGACAGTAGAACTACAAACTGACTACACATTGAGTAGACACTAGAACTACAAACTGACTACACATTGAGACAGTAGAACTACAAACTGACTACACATTGAGTAGAGACAGTAGAACTACAAACTGACTACACACTGAGACAGTAGAACTACAAACTGACTACACATTGAGACAGTAGAACTACACACTGACTACACATTGAGTAGAGACAGTAGAATCGGCAGTACTCACTTTTCCAAAAGTGCTAGTGCAGTGGAGGGGTTGACCCGAAGGTACTTGGAGGTGGGCTGTCCGTAGTCAGCCAGGTACGTAGACCAGTCCCACACCATGAACAGGTCCAGCAGCTGAATCAACACACAGAGAGGACAATATTCTGGGAGTTAGTGAGGGACAAGACAGCAGTATATCACCCTGCATACCACTGCTGGCTGGCCTCTGAAGCTAAGCAGGGTCGGTCCTGATCGGTCCCTGGATGGGTGTTGGGTCACAGGACAGGGGAACAGTCGGCTGTAGGAGAGGTTGTGTTGGGTCACAGGACAGGGGAACAGTCGGCTGTAGGAGAGGTTGTGTTGGGTCACAGGACAGGGGAACAGTCGGCTGTAGGAGAGGTTGTGTTGGGTGACAGGACAGGGGAACAGTCGGCTGTAGGAGAGGTTGTGTTGGGTCACAGGACAGGGGAACAGTCGGCTGTAGGAGAGGTTGTGTTGGGTCACAGGACAGGGGAACAGTCGGCTGTAGGAGAGGTTGTGTTGGGTCACAGGACAGGGGAACAGTCGGCTGTAGGAGAGGTTGTGTTGGGTCACAGGACAGGGGAACAGTCGGCTGTAGGAGAGGTTGTGTTGGGTCACAGGACAGGGGAACAGTCGGCTGTAGGAGAGGTTGTGTTGGGTCACAGGACAGGGGAACAGTAGGATGAGTGGTATACTGCTTACCTGTCGGAGGTCGATGAATGCCAGCTGTAAAGTGTCTCCCTGGAATCCTGGGACAGGCTCTGAGCTGGCGAACACTGGAGCAGGGAGAGGAGACAGGAACAGTCAATCACCACCTGCTGTCACTGATAAGCCTACAGAAACTATATTTACTCTGTCTGGGGATAAATCAACCTTTATATAAAGTGCTTTACAGTGGGAATAAATGAAATCAAAACAAGAGTCAACTTAAGGTTAAAACACTGCATGATCACCTAAAAACCTTAAACTATCTCGTATATCTGGGAGAACTCTACTGTATGAGAAGTCAATAGATTCCTTAGAGACATATGAACTCTGGTTCACCCTGCATCAGGGGCCCTGAGGGGCCTCAGGGGAGCACCAGGTACAAGGCCAAGACACAAACACCCAGGAACACAGCTGTCACAGCCCTGTGACTCAGCTGTCACAGCCCTGGCCCACAGGGACTCCTGAGTGGCGCAGCGGTCTAAGGCACTGCATCTCAGTGCTTGAGGCGTCACTCCAGAGACCCTGGTTCGAGGGAGTTTACAGTCAGACTACTGGGGTCAACACAGTGCTGAGGAGGTCAGGGAGTTTACAGTCAGACTACTGGGGTCAACACAGTGCTGAGGTGGTCAGGGAGTTTACAGTCAGACTACTGGGGTCAACACAGTGCTGAGGTGGTCAGGGAGTTAACAATCAGACTACTGGGGTCAACACAGTGCTGAGGTGGTCAGGGAGTTTACAGTCAGACTACTGGGGTCAACACAGTGCTGAGGTGGTCAGGGAGTTTACAGTCAGACTACTGGGGTCAACACAGTGCTGAGGAGGTCAGGGAGTTTACAGTCAGACTACTGGGGTCAACACAGTGCTGAGGAGGTCAGGGAGTTTACAGTCAGACTACTGGGGTCAACACAGTGCTGAGGTGGTCAGGGAGTTTACAGTCAGACTACTGGGGTCAACACAGTGCTGAGGAGGTCAGGGAGTTTACAGTCAGACTACTGGGGTCAACACAGTGCTGAGGAGGTCAGGGAGTTTACAGTCAGACTACTGGGATCAACACAGTGCTGAGGAGGTCAGGGAGTTTACAGTCAGACTACTGGGGTCAACACAGTGCTGAGGAGGTCAGGGAGTTTACAGTCAGACTACTGGGGTCAACACAGTGCTGAGGAGGTCAGGGAGTTTACAGTCAGACTACTGGGGTCAACACAGTGCTGAGGAGGTCAGGGAGTTTACAGTCAGACTACTGGGGTCAACACAGTGCTGAGGTGGTCAGGGAGTTTACAGTCAGACTACTGGGGTCAACACAGTGCTGAGGTGGTCAGGGAGTTTACAGTCAGACTACTGGGGTCAACACAGTGCTGAGGAGGTCAGGGAGTTTACAGTCAGACTACTGGGGTCAACACAGTGCTGAGGAGGTCATGGAGTTTACAGTCAGACTACTGGGGTCAACACAGTGCTGAGGAGGTCAGGGAGTTTACAACCAGACTACTGGGGTCAACAGACTACTGGGGTCAACCAGTGCTGAGGAGGTCAGGGAGTTTACAGTCAGACTACTGGGGTCAACACAGTGCTGAGGTGGTCAGGGAGTTTACAGTCAGACTACTGGGGTCAACACAGTGCTGAGGAGGTCAGGGAGTTTACAGTCAGACTACTGGGGTCAACACAGTGCTGAGGAGGTCAGGGAGTTTACAGTCAGACTACTGGGGTCAACACAGTGCTGAGGAGGTCAGGGAGTTTACAGTCAGACTACTGGGGTCAACACAGTGCTGAGGAGGTCAGGGAGTTTACAGTCAGACTACTGGGGTCAACACAGTGCTGAGGTGGTCAGGGAGTTAACAATCAGACTACTGGGGTCAACACAGTGCTGAGGAGGTCAGGGAGTTTACAGTCAGACTACTGGGGTCAACACAGTGCTGAGGTGGTCAGGGAGTTTACAGTCAGACTACTGGGGTCAACACAGTGCTGAGGTGGTCAGGGAGTTTACAGTCAGACTACTGGGGTCAACACAGTGCTGAGGTGGTCAGGGAGTTTACAGTCAGACTACTGGGGTCAACACAGTGCTGAGGAGGTCAGGGAGTTTACAGTCAGACTACTGGGGTCAACACAGTGCTGAGGAGGTCAGGGAGTTTACAGCCAGACTACTGGGGTCAACACAGTGCTGAGGAGGTCAGGGAGTTTACAGTCAGACTACTGGGGTCAACACAGTGCTGAGGAGGTCAGGGAGTTTACAGTCAGACTACTGGGGTCAACACAGTGCTGAGGTGGTCAGGGAGTTTACAGTCAGACTACTGGGGTCAACACAGTGCTGAGGAGGTCAGGGAGTTTACAGTCAGACTACTGGGGTCAACACAGTGCTGAGGTGGTCAGGGAGTTTACAGTCAGACTACTGGGGTCAACACAGTGCTGAGGTGGTCAGGGAGTTTACAGTCAGACTACTGGGGTCAACACAGTGCTGAGGTGGTCAGGGAGTTTACAGTCAGACTACTGGGGTCAACACAGTGCTGAGGAGGTCAGGGAGTTTACAGTCAGACTACTGGGGTCAA